>NW_024581137.1:11924256-12012767 GCF_017639235.1 Corvus kubaryi
AAAATGCATCAAAGATGAGAATGCACTAGTAGAACTGAAATAAAATCTTTTTTATTAAAAAAATTTAAGCTTTCCTAAAATTTCCTAAAATTTACAGGATTTCAAAGGCATGGTTCCTTCTAAATGGGTTTACATGAAGCATAATTTACATCAAGAAAGCTTTTTAGGCAAAGAAGCAGAGTCCAGTACAGGAAAAATACAGTGCCTAAACAGGCAGAGGAAAAAGGCAGCACAGAAATCCTGCCAATCCTCTAGGTGATGCAGGGATTGGGAGGGGATAGCAATTATTTGAGGTCATCGTTATTGAATAAGCATATGTTGATGTTCCTTGTTTTAATCAACTTTGAAAGGGTATTTGAATATACATTAGACTCAATCAAGCAACAGCCAAATTCCATTCCAGAGAGAGGTAAATTTTAAGAAGACAATTTTGGTTTTTCACAACATGCATCCGTACTGATAATATAGCTACAGACATTCCCATTCTGTGTAACTGCCTTGGCTTCCTGTCTGAGTTACAAAAAAACCTCAACAGTGACAAAAGCCTTACTTTCAACTTTGACCTAAGTGACAAAACCCAGTGCTTACCTATATAGTAGCAGAAGCAGTATTCTTCCCACTTTTGCTATTTTTAAATGGTTTAGAGGATTTTTTATTTTAGAATGGTTTAGATCTTATTTAAGTTTGACAAGCTTTTCTAAACAGAGAACTCTGCTTTTCTAAACTCTCATGTTTTCAAGTGGTACTTAACTTGGGAAGACATCCTGCCTTTACATGAGTTTGACTTCTTTGTGATATGAATATTTCACTTAAAACTAAAATTCCTGGCAGAAAAGATATGTGAATTAAAAGGACTAGGGATTTTAAGAACTGATTCCTGACTTGTGAACAGACTGACTTTTTTTTCTTTTTCTAAATCCAAGAATGCACAGAAGTGTTATTGCCCATTACGTCATTGTATTGATACTCTCCATTTTCACACTGAAAATATCTGTATATTTTGACAACTCAGCTTCTGGGTTTTCATTAAAAATTTATTTTCTTTATGAGAAAAGAGAACAGCTGTTCTATTCTTAAAATATTCTTCCATACTTCTAAACAACGAACTAAATTGTAATGACATCAAATAAAACTGCTCCTTGACTAGAGCTTTTTAATAGGCTTTCCTATGATTTTTTTAGCAATATTAGCAACGTAGATGACAGCAAATCAACAGCTACTTATTTGACAAGCCAAATTTAATACACATGATCCCTTTCAGTGTGGGCTAGCAGAGCCTTAAAAGTCCTTTTATGCATGATGATTTTCTGGAGCAAGGCTGTCTTTGGTTTACCCTTCTTTTAACAAAAACCCCTAAGCCTAAATACTGAATATTTTAATAATGAATGATTCCTTAATATTATTCTGATTTGTAACTCTACCTTTTTTTCCTGTCCATAAAAAGTATGGGAAAAATAAAGGCTTTGTAACAACTTTATAAAAGGCAATAAAGGATTTAATATTCAATGAAGTATGGTATTTCTAACAATTAACAAGGAAGATGTAAATTGTTTCACAAGACTTAGTTTGAGTCACTAGAAAAGCATGTATTCAAAGTTTAGCTCCTAAAAATACCAAACAAAAATACCTTGCACTTAAAAATGCCCAAACCAGCAGCTTTAACACAGCTCCAAGCCCAGCAGGTGTCACTCTCTCTCTTTTATCTACAACTAGCTTTAGAAATTTTCATCTCCACGCAAATTTGAATTTAATTTCATGCAAATTTACTATCCAGAAAAAGCAGCATTAATCAAAATTTTAATCAGCAAGTATTGTAGGAGCACTTGCTTTTTCTTCATTTCTATTTTTTTTTCCACAAGGATTTTACTTGTCAGAAGAAACACGTAGGTATCTTAAAGGAAGTTAAGTTCAGAAAGGATGACTGCAGTTGCAAAAAAAGTACTCACAGTATCAAGAGCTGGGTCTGCAGTAAAAAAACCACAACTGTGTGTAGTCATCCTTTTTGCTACAAAAAGGATCAATTCAGTTTTGTTGGGGTTTTTTGAAACATTTTTGGCTTCTGTTTATTGCTCCACTTATTTTAGAAAGCCTTGGTATCTGTGAACAGAATTATTCCTATTTTTTTCTACAAAAGGTGCTCATGGCAACTGACACTTGCTCTTTTAGGAGTAAAAAGCTGTAAACCCAGCTCTTACTGACTGAACCCACCATTTTTATAGGGGGCTTTTAGGATGCTTAAGTGAAATGAGCTCAAAACCTGACATTTCAGAATTTTAGAGAATTTTTCAGTCATGTCAAAAATATTTTTACCCACAGCTGTGCATAGCCTGCTAGGACATTAAAACAGATTGTGTTTACTTATTACCCTTTCTGCATTTGTGCATGTCTGTGAAATTGGTTAATATAGTGTTACTGAAATATGTCTGGAAGACAAACTGCACTCTGCCCCATTTATTTATTTTTTTAAAGGCAAAGAGCGCTGAGGGTTTGCAAACCACTAACTCAGCAATGCTGCAGTGGGGAACACACAGGCTTGTGAGCACCCACTTTACCCCATGCTTCTACTTAACTCAAAGCTTTTAAACCTTGGGCACAGTCCAACACTTATTGATTGACTTTTCACAGACATAGAGAAAACATTTTTGAGTTACTCATACATTTGAAAAATGCTAATTTTAGTGTCTTTCTTCTCGTACTTTACTCTGTTTGTTTCTCTCTTTCTACTTTGTGATATTTTCTTCATAATAAGGTTTTTCATGAGTCACACAATATGTGCCTTTAGGGAAATAAACTTGAGAATAGAACGTAGCATGCAGATTTGCACTTTTCACATTGATTAACGTATCTGATATTACCGAAGTTAATTCTCTTATCACCGTGTTTCAAGGTCACTGCAGCAACTGTGTGCTCTAAAAGTTTTCTGGCTCAAACTACTTGTCCTTCACTTCAGTTTCTTAACACTCAAAGTGTTTGTTATTTTTACTCAGATGCTAGAGGTGGCAATACTTGCTTAGAAGTAGTTGTTCCCAGTGTTTGCAGACCAGATGAACTTAGCAGTTGCAATTTGCTGAACCAAATCAGCAAGTTGCAATTTTAGGTAACCTGTTTCTTTGAATTGTACAAGGCAGCAAGAATTCTATTTCTACATATGTTAAAAAAAAACCCAACAAAAAACCCCCAACCATTTTGTTGAATGAGTGATCCCCCCGTGAAAGAGTTATACATCCTCTTCCCTTGTACTCATAAGAGTATAGCAGTTTTGGCTTAATAAATTAACCAGTTATGCCACATTGCAAGTGTTTGTGTGACACCTTTTAAGGCAGTAATACAAGTAGCCTACAATTAGCAAATTTATCAGATGTTGGGAAGGAATTCAGGTGGAGCTGGAGGGCTAAACAACATGGGATTCAACACTGAGTAATCCCTTGCTGTGTCCAAGTGATGTCACAGCTTAGGCATGTGGAAGATTCAAGAACGTGACACTGTCTGTAAAAACCACTTAATTGTAAACCACTTCATTCTCCACTAGCAACAAATTCCCTTCTTAACCAGGATTTATAGATAGGGTGTGCTAATACATAACACAAAGCATATCAGGCCATCCAAGTGGCTTAAGTTCTCAGGGTCTGACACAAACTTCTCTCTTCCCCTAGAGGAGACTATAGATCACTTCTCGTGGTACCACAGTAGGAAGATAGGTTTCAGAACACAGTCTTGTACAAAATCCCAGTGAGGATTAACTTTTAATTCTTTACAAAGTAATTCAAAAATTTTTAATTAAAAATATTTCTACCAGCTCTAAATAACCTTAAAGTGATCTTTGTACCACTAAGAACAAGCATGCAAAAGAAAAGCCCCTACAAACACTGAATAAAACTCAAAATACTACAGCCTGAGTGGACTAGCCTCAAAAATCTGCACTTATCTTCCTCCCTTCATTCCTCTTGACCCAAACAGCCACCATTTTATGGCTGTTCATTAAACTATCAAGCTCAATCTTGTACTTCTTAGTGTTCTTCTTACCTAATGATGCACCCTGGACACTTCTTCCCCCCCAGCAGATAAGTTATGCAGGAAGAAGACCGATGGTGTGCATCTGCCTTGTCTGTCTTACAAATCTCAGCAGAGACTGAAACCCTTTTGCAGCAGAGCTGCTTCTGAATGTATGAGCTGACTGAAATAGGGGGCTGACTCCTAGATCACTGAGCCCCTTCTCTGACTTGCTTGCCTCACACTCCTCAGGAGAAGTCTCATCAGTACATATTTCTACAATAATTCTCAAGTAACTGTGTTGCTGACCATGGGTGACTTGGGATTCAGAGACCTGCTTGGCTGTAAATAATTTGTTTTAAAAAGCCAACACCACCATAACCTAAACCAGTCAATTAAACAGGCTTGCCTTGTTCTTGTTAGCGCTTCTGAGTTATTGCTTTCTTGAGCATCAGGGGAGTTTGCTGTGCAGGGGGGCTTGTCTTGGGACTGCTACTTCTTTTGGCACTCTTTAGTAGTGATCAGAGGGATAGGCAGACCTTTAGGTAAGATTGAAAAGAACAGGAATTATTACTCCTAACCTGTAACCTGGTACAGCCACATAGTTCTTCTTTTCTTCCATTTTTTTAGCTGTTGCTGAAGAGTTTCCAGTTTAGCTTTAGGAACTGCAGCAGTACCAGTGTTCTGCTGGCCTGGAGGCTGGAAAATAAGCTCGCAGTTGGATGCTGCACTAGGCAGCAGCTGGCATGCTGGTCTGGATTTTCCCCTTTCCCATCAAGTTCTTGCAACACCTGACTGAGTCATCTCACCTTGGAGACAAGTGCAGAACCCCAAATTAAGGGCTTGGTGTTGTAGTCAGTGCCTGGAAACCAAACATTTCCCAAATCTTTTCCCCCCAGGGACCACTCCCAACTGGGATGGTTGTGGCAGTAAGTGTCAACACCAGGAACGTCACTGGGGATGGGGCTCCTCTCAGTGCCAGGGCCATCTGCCACTCCCCAGAGATTTGTGTGTGAGAGATGGCTCTCCCTGTTGTTTCAGTGCTTCCAGAGCCACACCTGCCCACTTGGAAAGAATTTTTGGGACTTTTTTCTGTTTCACTTGAAACAGAGTCAAGAGAAAAGGTGATAGGGGTGAGCACCCTTCTTAGTAATTTCTGAATATCTGTTCAGCAATGAGGAGGCTTAAACTTAATGACTTTCTCAGTATGCAGGAGTTCAAACTTGCAACACCTATCTGGATATGGCTGGAATGCCAGGATATGGGTTACCTAGCATGGCACATAAAGAAGTTTCCCCTTGAAGCTGTGAACTCTATCAGGTTGAGGTAGGAGAGGCCAGAGTGGGTATGTACTTTTTCAGGAGGTGCTATGTCTGAAAACCTGCTGTTTGTATTGTGCTGTTGATTCAAGTGTCTCACAGCATTTTAGGGAAATCCTGAACAGCCCAGGAAGGTGCCTACAGGCAGGCAGGAAGAGCTAGAACCTGGGTCTCCACTCCAGGGAGTTTGCTGCTACAGCCAGCCAAGCAGGAGGTTTGATGTGTACTCAGTGCTTATTTTCTCACTGTTTTTTGTGATGAGATGGTTTTAGAAAACACCTGCACTCCAGCTAAGATAGGAGAGTCTTCTGGGATTTCATTTCAAATGAACTTAGGCATCCTAGAATTTGAGTGGGTACTTAGTGTTTAATCTTATAGACTTAATGGAAATTTAATATCAGCAAGTTGTGAAGACAAATTTCATGCTAGAAGATTGATTGAGAGATTACTTTTTCCAGAGTGAACAAATAAAGTTATTTATTTGTTCATAGAAACCTGATATACCAAACAACTAGTAGGTAACATAAATATCTTAAGGATCTGGCACCTGGCAAAGGAAACTGAAGAACTGTTACCATGAATTGTTCCGGCTGCTGGCTGAGGATAAAATTCCTGGGAAAGGGGTAGGAATATTTAGGTTATGGGCATCATGCTAAGCTTTGCACCTAGAAGGGACTTCTTCTAGCAGCAATACATAAGAGAATCATTGATACCACTCTATTTATTTCATGAAATAGGCCTTAATTTTGGGGGGTTATAAAGAATTACTGTGGTTTAAATGAAAAGTTTAAATGAAAGTTCTGTAAATAAAGTTCCTGCTCTCTCTCCTCCTTTCTGACACAGACACCCATGGTACAAGGGATACATTGTAAGGAGACATTTTTGGTAGAAGTATTATCATTAAAAATATTGTTACACATCTGCTTAATCATGGTTCATGAATCATGTTCCTAAATTAGAAAATGCCAAGAAATTAAGCAAGATGACAGTAATAGTTGATCTTTTTCAAATTATTTGGAAAAACATAAAAAGAAACATGCTGTCAAACTGCAAATGTCCTGGAGACCTGTTATGTCTGTTTTACAAGGCAGTTGTGCAACATTGCCAAAATTAAAGAGAAAATTGGTACTATTTCACTGGACTGATAATCATCTAATCATCACGCTGGCGTATGTGGGTCTGAGTTGATCTGAACCTTTTTTCAGTACTTTGGCATTAATGTACGTCTGAAGATGGTATAAATTCATTGCAGAGTGTGTCAGCATGTATTAAATGAGTACAGCCTGATAGTGACTGCCAATGAGTTAAGAAAAGAAGGATTTTAAACTGAAAAAAAAAAGATTGAGAGGAGAGAAAGAATACACATGCCAGTCTGACATGGGGATCTTAGTGCGTTATTTGCTGTGCTTTTTCATTTCATAGTCCATTAATATTATGAAGCGGACATTGCAGAAATATGGAAGCTACGAAAAATTTGAACAGGCCACTGGAGGCAGCTTGCTGACCAAAAGTCGCATCTGGAATCACGTCAGGAAATACATGGTGAAAGAAGGCTGTCTTGGTGAGGTAAGGCATGGACATTACACATGGATGGACCCAAGAGACCCTCTGGGAGGCCTTTCCTCCCTAATTCCAAGAATTTTCCTTACATCATACTTTTCTCATGGCTATGCCCAGTCTAATGTTTGAACAATTGAAACGACACAAATTCATTGTGAATGCTTCAGTCATCTCTCTGAGCCTGTTTCCTGATTCATATATGCTTGTTCTTAAATTCGCTTCTTTTGGGAGTACCCGAGAACGACACCCTTCCTTCCCTCCTTTTTTCAGCTACTTGGAGACCAGCACATTTCCATTTATTCATCAGTTCTGCCATCCGTTCTCCTGTATCAAATTATTTACACCAAAGGAAAGAGTTAAGAAAAGGCCAAAAAAAATAAGCAGCAGCCCGAGAGAGTGATTTATAAGAAGCAACACAAATGAAAGTGACATAAGTGAATAAAAATGTCTGAAAGAGGTTGGCTTGTTGAGTTCATTTGAGTGCTGTTTTTTCCTGGCTTTAACCATCTAATTTTTTAGAGCCCTGTGAAAAAAACTTATTTTCTATATTCAGGATTTTAAAAGACCAGTTTGATGAAGTTACATGACATTGCTTGGAAAAGTCAGATGAAATTGAATGTATAAAAAAGGGATTGATCCAAATGAAATCACCAGATGACACAGTCAAAGACTTGGATGAGATCACTGGCAGTAAGCAAGAGGAGTCTGGAATCATGAAATAAAAATTAATTTCCCAGAAACTAGGTTTAATTGGTAAACATAATATTATTAGGAGAAACTGCTGAACTCATCACACATTTTTGCAAGACTATGATTTGACACTTGATAACCAGACTTTACCTGTGTTTCTAAGAGTGGGATTAATAAACTACAGTTTAGAGCAAGCAGAAAAAATTTCTATGTTTGGTGTGCTTCTATGTTTCCTGTGCTTCTATCTCCCTCTTCATTTTTGGCTTGGTTTGACTTCATGGAAGCTGGATCCTACACCCTCATCCAGCAGCCCATGTCCTTCTTAATGAAATGCTTTATTTTTCTGTGAAAATAGGGTTAATACAGGATAGTCTAAAATGTGAAAATACTCCCTCCAGCTGAAGGGGTCTTAATAAAGCTAAGTGGCACCTGCCCTTTAAATCTAAATGCTTTGGGATTTACCTATTTTTCTTGCCTCTTAAATACAAGTTTTAGGGGACTGACCGTTTGCTGTTGAACTTAAAGCTGAATGGTCAGTTTTGAATACAGGGAAGTGTTGTATTCATACCTTTGATCCCTGGGTCCTTTTTTTTGGATCTAAAAAAAGTGATCTTTCTTTTAAGTACTCTCCCTTGTACTCTCCTGAGCAGTACTGTTTCTTGAGGCTTTACATGAAGAGGGTGCTTAATCTTCAAGAAAGAGAGTTTCACTTTTCCCTCTCAGTCACTTGTTTAAAAAGGCTTTTTGAAGATAAAATATATCAATATGCATTAGTTTCCTTCTCTCCCAGTTTTTGTTTTGATTACCAATTTTCCAAGAGAGAACAGGAAAGCAAGTGCTATATTGTTGTATAGAACGAAACAATACCAGTATTTCAATAATCTTACTAAGTCTGCATCATGTAAGAGGAAAAAAGTACACAGTGCTTCCCCCTCTCATTCAAGTGGATTTAAAATTGCAACTGAAATGGTTTCAGACAGCTAATTATATAGATGCCTAGTCAATTCATGTGTGCTTACCTAGTATTTTTCTGTTCTCAGTAATACTAAGATAATTCAACCCAGTTCAAAAACTGTAATTTTCTCTAATTTATTCTGCATGCAATTGCTCCCTGCCCTCTGAGTCTAGTCAGTGTTGCCGTATTATATTTTTGAGTCTCATGTTGGTCTGGCTTCACCCTCAGCCACCCCACTGAGGTCCGAGGTTCTGTCCGTAGCACAGGTGAGTAGGATAAACTCAGCCAGCAGAGTCCCTCAAGTGATTGCTGATCGCAAGACAGAGTTATGGAGGGCAAGGGACCAAAGAGAAGTGAAATAGTGGAAGGGCCAGAGGAAAAAGCAGGAACAGGAGTGAGAAGAGAGCTCCTTCAGCTCTACCTGAACTCTCTCCTTTTCAGATTGTGGTCCATCTCACGGAGGACCTGCTGTCGCGAGCCTCCATGACCGTGGTGAACGGCCGCCCCACTCTCACTATCAATGTCTCCACTGCGCGAGAGCACTGGCTGGAGGGGATGCTGAGGCACGAAATTGGTATGAGCACGACATCCCTTCTGCAGGCAAAGGGGAGTACTTGCATGCATTGTTACTTATGCACAGTGATGGGCCAGGCACTGGACAGATACTGAAAGAGGGAACATCCCTTTCCAAAGAACTCGTGCTGGAGGTGTGCTAAAGGGAAGGAGAAACCTTTTTATTACTGCAGCATGCAGTAAAAGGATTCCTAGAGTTCATGTACATTAGCATTTTAGGCCAGAGCAAGCTTTTGAAGTAAGCCTACCAGCTAGTCCCACTTACTGCACTGAGGTTCCCATGCCAAAGGAATCTTAGAGCAAGCAAAGAGTAATCCTTTCAGATGATGATAGCCCAGAGGTTCTGCTCCAGGGCATACCTTCTGTGCTGTCACTGCTCAGGGACGTTTTGCTCACGAGAGCAATTTTTTTTTTTAACTATTCTGGAGTTAAAAAAAAACAAAAGAGGAAACAAAAATAGTGTGACCATTCAACTTTGGCTCCAGCCATGTCACTTTGCAAACCTGCTCCTGTCACGCTGCACTGCTTGCAAATGTAGGCATGCTTTAGCTATGAAGAATTTATCCAGTGATCCCTAAACTGGTGTAAAATTGCTTTGGTTTTGCATTACACAAGGCTGGCCCAGCCCTGTGGAAAATTTCTACAAATTTTTCAGTGCATCTGTTTTAATGAAACACGTAAAAAATGGATAAACTTGGCTAGTGCCTGAATATTAACTGAAGAATAAGCCTTGCAATTGCCTAGAACCACTGTTAGTCCCATTGTAAGGGACACAGCATCTTCCAAGGCTGCAGTAGTGCTGTTTAATCACCTTCAGGAGGCAATATTTCTGCCCTTTGACTTTGCTTTTCCTTCCTTCTGTTCCCTACTATGCCTATCCTATGCCAGAGACAATTCAGCTTGTAAGACACTTCTGAAAATTCCTTTCCACAGATTTAGAAAGTCAAGTTCTCCTGATAGTTGCATTCCTTAGGCATTTTCAAGAATTTCACTTGCAGTCAGCAGGTGAATATTTGCATGGTGTAAATATCTCTGACAAAATTCTCTGTTGTAGACAAGGCTAAAGTTGTCTGTCACTTTCCCCAGTGCCCAGTCCTGCCAACTCAGTGTTCTGAAATGGGTATCTCCTTATATATTTTATATTTTTTTGTTAATCATTGGATGCTACTGTTCTAGGTGCCAAATTCCTTTTATTTTTTTTTTCAGGAACTCACTACTTTCGGGGTTTTAACAACAACAGCCAGCCTTGGTGCAACCGGAATGGTCGCAGAAAACACGGGTTAAAACCAATCAACCCTACAGAAGAGGGGCTAGCGAGCATTCACAGCGTCCTGTTCCGCAAAGACCCTTTTCTTTGGAGAGCTGCCCTGCTCTACTACACAGTGTACCAGGCCAGCCAAATGTCCTTCAGTCAGCTTTTCCAGGACGTGGGGAAATTTGTCAAGGACCCCAATACTAGGTGGGATTACTGCGTACGGGCCAAGAGAGGGTGGACTGACACTTCACAACCAGGTGAGTTCCCTATTTGTCTCCTCTGGTTCTGTCCTTCAGGGAGGCTTTCAGAACATGCACAGAGCTCCTTAATCATGTCACACGGTAAAACCTTTGCCAAAGGGAGAAATGAGACTGCACACTTTCTGAAACGGGGTCTCAGGAAAATAAGGCTGAAAATGCTCATGAGTGAGACCTTCAAGCTGAATCAGTAAAGGATTTTTTTTTTAGTGGAAGTGGAATGTAAATGCAAAACTTTGAAAAAATCCATATTCACAGTTTGACCTGCTTTCTATAGATG
The DNA here is from genome assembly GCF_017639235.1 of Corvus kubaryi. Taxonomy (NCBI): domain Eukaryota; kingdom Metazoa; phylum Chordata; class Aves; order Passeriformes; family Corvidae; genus Corvus; species Corvus kubaryi. The sequence goes on from NW_024581137.1 coordinate 11,935,136, forward strand.
TAATGTTGCCTGTGGTTATTCACAGGCACTATCTTCTGTGTTTGGTTTCTTTTACTGGCTAGGGGGTTTTGCCTCCTAGCTAGTTTTTGGAAAGGTTTTCAAAGTCAGGGATATAAATATCTAATTTTTAAAAATAAAATTGTTCTGCTCTTAATGGCTTCTGAGAACATGCCTTGACCAAACAGTGATAGAGTGTAACATATCTCCATTCCTTTCAGGCTGTTTCAATAAGGACCAGGTGTACTTGGATGGCATCCTCCGAATCCTGAGATACAGGGAGTCCATTGATTTCCATCTTCTGACAGCTCTTGGAAAGGTGACTGAACTCATTATTCCCAAGGGTACAGTTTTATTATTTCAGCAAGCCTGCCTGTAACAACCTATGAGTCATTGTGCTTGGTTTTACTTTGATCTAGAATTCTCTGCTCTGTATAGCACCTTCAATTACATTGTGCAAGTTGCAAGTATTTTGAAGTCCTAAAAATTTCTACCGGCTTGTCCTCATTCTTCACTTATCAGATTAAGATTTATGGTCATATTTCAGACTTTCCTCCCTTTATGGGTTACTACCTGACTTGAAGCACAACAGACTGCCTTGGCCAAACAAGACAGGTACTAGATAAGGTGGTGGTCCTACCAGAAAACAAAATGAACTATTTGACATTAATGCATCCCCCTTTCACCACAAAGAGTATTTCATCTCAAAGTTCTCTCACTGATGGCAGGTGTTTTTCAAAAATGAGGGGTTTTTTCCCCCAGAATAATGGTATTTCTACATTCACAGAACATATTTTCGGTCCATTCTAACTGTCATGGCTTGTTTGTTCTCCAAGTCATCCTAAGAAGTGCAGAAATTTTGTCACACTTCCTGAACCAAATCCTTGGGTTGCTAAGCTTTCACAGTTCATAAAGCAGGATTCATACTCACATAAACAGGGAGCCAAATTGACAGTGAGCTTGAATTTAGAGCTGGTATACCAACATTTCTGCCTACTTAGCAATCAATGGGTGATAAAGGGAAGTGGCATATTATGATAGGGGGTTTTGGTCCACATTTAAGTTTTCCCTTTACTGTCAGAAACATCCTTGTTGATAAGCAGGAGCTACTTAGGTAACTGAACCAAGTCAGGAAGCTTTGAAAATAAAATCACACTGTCAAATAAGCCTGCAACTTTCTCTCTGAAGTTTCCTTTTGCTTTAAGCTTGCTTAACTCCACACACACACTGTTCCTTTGCTGCTTTATGCCTGTCTCTCTTCAGGGAGTCTGCAGGATTGTCAGGCCACTTGAAAAACATACTAAGTCATTCCTCATAAAATTACAGATTGCACTATGATCCACATTGCATGGCTCCCACATTAGGGGGTCTACAAGCAATTTATTTCTAGCAGCATGATAATTTATAAGTGCTTGACTTTACAACTTCTAAAATCAAGGGATCTTAAAATGTATTCTGAATGTTTTTGCTTCAGACATCTGCAGTCAAGCTGGAAATTTGTGTATCAGAACAGTGTCAGCTCTCAGCATCACAGATTAGCTGAGGTCTGCAGAGACCCCTCAGCATCATCCAACTTCCATGCTTAAGCAGTGTCAGCTAGAGCAGTTTGCCCTGGACCATGTCCATCTGGGCTTTGAATATCTCCACTGATGGTGACTCCACAATCCCTCTGTGTGGCCTGTGCCAGTGTTTTTCCACCCTCACTGTACAAAAGTGTTTTGTGTTCAGATGGAATTTTGGGCATTTTAACTGGAGCCCATTGCCTCTTGCCCTGTCAGTATGCGCTGGTGAGAAGAGCCCCATTCCCATGCCATCAGGTGTTTATACACACTGACAAGATTCCCATGAGCTTTCTTTTCTCCAGGCTAAACAGTTCCAGCTCTCTCAGCCTTTCCTCACAGGAGAGATGCTCCAGTGCCTTAATCATCTTAGTGACCCTTCACTGGGCCCGCTCCAATATCTCCCTATAGTCTCATGCAAGAGACAAGTATAAAACTTGCACTGGGATCCAGCCTAGTGGTTTATCACCACTTTAAATGGGGGATTTATTTGTTTTTTTTAGGGTGGAATAGGAGGATCAGGTTGTTCCAAAGGGAGTATTAAGCTTCGCTGGCACGTCCTCCAGGTCATGCCTTCCTGTTGCTTCTGACATTACTTACAGTGTAGAAGAGTGTGGTGTGGATACATGCAAGCTGTTCAACCTACCTAGAAGTGACTAAGGAAAACACTTGAAATGTGAGAAAAGATGCTTCTTAAAAGGAGCAGTTCTAAAACTTAGCAGGAAATAATCAAATGTGGGAAGCACTGCAGAACATCCACGTGGTGACTGCATGCAAGTAATACTGAAGAGAAACAGAATGCAGATATTGGGTGCACTTCAGTACAGCATAACTACCGTAGTTTTATAAAGTAAAGCAGCGCAATACCACCCACTATTGTGTTTCCCAAGAAACATATGAGCACAAGTAAGCACAAGTAAGCCTGTTTTAGCCTCAGAGTTTTTTATCTAGTGCAATGACTATTTACATGTGGTAAAGAAACAACCCATTTCCACAATAGGATGAGATTATGTTTTTGATCTCCTCAGGATGTCAACTTTGGGCATTGTTTACCAATTGCAAGGACTGGGGAAATGCATCCCATTGAAACCATACCTCAGATTACAGATATATATTTCTTGTTTGCAGCAGGAACAGAAACCTCTGAACATAAATATGAGGAGGGAAGGATCCTTTTTCTTTCTTTAGGGAGGAAAAGAGGTAGAATTTAATTGCATGTGGTGCTATGTCTCCAGACTGAAAGGAGATGATTTGGTTTTGTACAGCTCCTCTGTATCCACTTCTAAGTAAGTTAATTAGGTGTAATGCCACATGATTTCAATCAGCAGTAGCTTAGTGACTTGAATAAGCCTAGGCATAGGTGTATATTTGTTTCTTAATTGGGTGCATCTTGTCCTTGCAACTAGAAAAGCACACTTGTGTACGCAGATGCAAATTGATTTTCTTTGTGGACTTTGCTCCAATTATCATTGCTGAGATACGCACCTGTCTCTATGGATCAGGTTTAGCATCTGGATTACACTGTCCTGTCTTTCCAGAAAGCCCTTCCATGCCCCTTGCACATTGGTGAATCCTTCATGTGCACTTTAAATGCTGCTGAATAGAAAACATCACCTGCCAAGAGGGCAAGCTGCCTCCAGGGAAGCCAGACTGTGCAGGGCTCAGCTCCTTAGAAGAAACATGGGTCAAAAAGGTTGGAAGGAGCCAGCTCCACTCAAGCCACCTGGCACAAACCTCCTGTGAAGAAATAGAACGTGCCAGTTAATAAGCACAGCAAGGCTGGTGGGCTTTGCCAGTGCATATGCTGCTGTCTGCAGGGTGCCCAGAACACACAGCTTGGAGACAAAGTGACAACCACACAAATTTCATCACACTGGACAGCTGCCCAAGGAGTCCTGTTCTGCGCTTCCATGGCAGCTTGTGCCGAGCCAAAGCATTCATCCTTTCTGGACTATCATTCATGAGCTACTGCAATTAGAAGTCCTAGCTTTTAGAATCATAAGACTATGAAGATAAAAATATCCATTTTCCTTAGAAAAAAAAGCTATCAGGTCCTGTAATAGCTGGAAAATGAGAGTTCGGCACCCGTACCCAGAGGGCTCTGGTGCCATGAGGCAAACCCAGTCTCCAGCCTGCTACTGAATGGGGAAAACAAAAAAAAAACCCTAAAATTGGGATGCTTAGGTATTGTTCATGTAGTTAGTTAGTAGAGATGCATTTTCATTTAGCTGTGCATAAGCACATTTACTAGTGAAATTGAAACAGCAGAGTTCAGGTCAGCTGGCACTATGCATTTCCCAAAGTCTGCTTCCTGTGCCATGCCTATTCTGCACTCCCTTTCTAGTTCCTTAGTCTTTTGCACAGTGTTGTTTCTATTCTCGTGTAAATCTTTCTGCCTTGTTGAGAAGACATTCCAGGACTTACATGTGCTCCATTCTTTCCCTCTCTATTCCTGCAGCTGCTGTAGATGATTCTCATTCACATTCCTACAAGTCTGTTTACTGAGGGAATCAAAAGCACAATCAGGAATTATGAAGGCATTTGCTAAAATTACACTTTTTTTGCATCTTTCACTGAAGCAGACAGTTGCTCATGTTTTGAAAGACTTCTCCTAGATTTTAAATTTCCCTGCTCTGAAATATTTTCTCATTTACAGGAGAGAATTTATAGCAGCAGCAGAGAAGCAACGGGACTGTACTGCTAAACTGACCCATGTCCTTCCTTACAGATCTCATATGAGGATGTGGATCGCCTGAAAGGATTAGCTGTGATTGAAAACATGAGGGTGCCACACTTCTTGCAAGACCATGCCCGGTACATGGAACACTTGAAAAAGATCATGGAAGTCAATGAGCTGACTGATGAGGAGCTCCAGGATCTCATAAATTAACAGTATTAGACCACTATTCACTTACTGTGCAACAATGTAGAGCTGAACTTCCCAGAGCTTGCAAGAAGGGACTTACGAGAGATGGGAGGGAAGAGTGGCCAGAATATGTGGAATTCAGAAAAAGCCCCTTTATGTCCTTCTGCATTGTGATTGTATACTGATTATTTTTAAAAGGGATTGTGCATTTTTGTAAAATTTGGCTTAGAAATTCCTCTGCAGTGATTTGTCCAATCATCTACTCTGTTTTGTATGCTTGGTATAGTGCTGAGTGCTCTCTCTTGTAATATATTGCCTTTTCCCACCCAGGTTCAGAGCTGGAGGAAAGGGGACAGAGGAGAAATTCCCCCTCAGTTCACTTTTGTTTGCCTTATCTTTGGTCATAGCTGTCATGGTTCATAGCAATAGAACTGGGGTAGACTATGCTGCACTGCTGTCTGCATAACTTTCCCATTTAGTCATCATTGCAATGAAAACAGAAAGTTTAAAAACAGTGCACAGAAGCAGGTCTTTGTGCCACAGCATCAAAGTCCATAATGTTACAAAAAGTTTCAGGGTTTTTTTTAAGGAGAGAATTATCATTTAAAAAAAAGAGAAAAAAAGGTAGGGGTTGCTGTTTTAATGACTGTAAACAGGTAGCAAAGCTTTCCCCTTCATTCCCATGAATTACACCATTCCACATCTTTATGTGTATAGTACATGTTTCAGGAAGCTGAATTCTGGGAATGGCCTCCCTCCTTTGAGAGCAAGTATAGTCTGTCTAGGAAATTCAGCATGGTAGCGTTTTGGAAGGAGGATTGAGCAAAACTGTGATTTCATGACCTATGGTTCAAAATAAATTCAGGAACACAGGGCCATGATCCAGCACAGCAGGCAACACTCACTTTTTCGTTGGGTCGCCTGAGCCTACAGAGGACCAGGTCACATTTTTGAGCAGTACCCCCACATTACAGCAAGCTTGAGCTTGCAGAGCTCATTTCAGAAACAAGATGTGACTGTTTCAGAAACAAGATGTGACTGGGGGAGAGAAGACAACTCTCAAGTGCCCTATTCCTGTGTTCCAACAGAAGTGCTGCACCACTCTGAGCCATCTTTACCTCTGTTCTAACTACTGGTGCTATATCCAAGACAAAGGAGAGAAAGCTCCTTAGAGCAAGGAGCTTTCTCTAGTCATATGATGAATAACTTAGATGATGCAGGAGGACTTACTACATAAACTACATTTTCTGATTCTGGAGTATTATGGAATTGTTGAGGCAAAGTATTTAAGTATTCTGACAAAGGGTTTTGTTTTCATAGACAGCATTTTACTAGGGCTCCTCTGAACTCCTGGGAAGCAGCTGTGGTTGGAGAGGCTGGGCAGGAACTAGTGGGAGCCTTTGGACAGGGCTTCTGCCCCTTCTTACCCTGCTGCTTTGCCCACTGGTAACAGGCCTGGCATAGGTGAGTAGATGGAGCCAAGGCTTCCTCCACGCCATGTTTGCATGGACCTGAGCCACAGTATCCCCCCTCCCCTTATCCTGTTCTTTAATGAAACAAATGGAACCTTGTCTTACACCCAGGACATTACCAGACATTACAGTGAAATCTTGAGAACACATTTTCTGATCCATAGGAAAATCTGTGAGGAAAAACTGATGGTTGGCTAAGAAGTCTGAAGGTTTACGAATAATCCCATAAAAGCAGCTGCCTTTCAGATACTATTGCAGGTTGTTTGCAGTGGCTGGCCGATTGCTGCGAAGAAGAAAATGCATTCAACAAGCATAATTTACTAAATTTAGTTATTTTCAAGGCAGGGACTGAGAACTGCTTGCAGCAGCCTTAATTTTGTGTTGTCAGTATTGTTTAGGAGCTGAAAGCCTTTCAGCCTCTGTATGCTGTTTTCTCTCCTTCCCTCCTTCAGGCTGTCTAGTTTGATCACTGGGGACTTTGCCTGCCCAGCTTTGTTTTAGAGCTGTGCAGAGTACACACTGTGTTGCAGCAGCCTGACAGGAACCATTTGCAGTCAGTCATGCACACACATGCTCCAGGTTTTGGCTCCTTTGCCAGAAACAGCAAGAAAGCCGCATGTGACTGAAGTCAAGCCAAGGATTACAGTCAAAAGCTGTCTTTGGAGTTAACTGGGCAGGGATCGTTTGAACTACACCATGGAAAAATCTGGCTCACTTTGCTGACCCTGGGGTATGCAAAAGGGACAGTCCTTGAAGAAAGGAACAATTTTGGACTGATTTTATTCTGACAGGAGAGATCCCTGCCTTTCTCCCATGACTTCTACATAAGCAAAGTGGTTTTCCTCCTCCCACAGTAGTAGCATCTTATAATCTAAATGCACGCCCGTAATGTGTCCTCAAAACCAGGAGGTTGTGCCAGTCACTCTTTTACCACAAAATGCCATGCCTACAGGCCTGACTCTTTTACCACTCTGTAGCCCTAAACACTACTACAGGCCTTTTTGCTTTATTTGAAGACCTGCACCACCTTTTTTGCAAAGCAGTAGGTGCCATTAAACTTCCATTCTTCATTATTCTAGAAGTAGATTTGCCTGGTGCAAAGTGTGGAGTCTGGAAGTGGTCAGGATCAATATGTAGCAATAGGCGAAGCTATCAGCTTCTCGTTTTGGCATCAGACATGTCATTCCTCCTTCGTAAAAGTGTTTCAAATTTTGAAGTGTAGCTTTTGTAAATTTTCCTGAATTTTTGTTTTTCACTGTGAAGAGGCTGGTTACTGAGTTGTGATACTGAAGTTCTGTGATAGAGTGTGTGGACAGCAGTGGTGAGCAGCAGTGAGCTCACGTCACTGCACGGTTTCATGGTGTCAGTGCTGTGTTGGCAGCCCTTCCTGGCTGGCTGGCTTGGTTGCTTTGCTGTGTATCTATGTCTTGCTATGTTATTCCTATACAGAAACCTGGTCAGCATTGGAAAAGCCTCCCCGTTTCACCAGACCAATTTTGAAAGGCATTTTATACAACTTTTACAAATAAAGACAAAATAATGACAGATGAGAGTACTGAAGTGTTACATCCTGTTGTGTGAGGGGGTTACTCTCTCCAATGGCCTCGGCTCTACAGCAACTTGGACATGCTATGTTGTGTACAGAAGAGGTGCCTTTCTGACTCTGTTTTCAAAAACATCACTTAGGGTTGGAGTCACAAAGGGTCTGTTGAAGTCTTACACTGGGTATGGCTCTCCCTGCTCAGTCAGAAGGCCTGGCTGCTCATGAGGAAATTATCTTCCTTTTTTCTAGGATATGGTCTGAGGCAGCGTTGGAGCCTCTTTGCTGCGATGCAACTCTCAGCACCATCCATGCAGGAAATGGCAACTCCAAGTGTTCCACTTTAACACTTTAACCCACCCCCCCCCCCAAGCCCCCTCTCCCCTGCTGCTTCATTCCAGCACTCCCCTCTCACTTTATAAAATGTGCTTACTTATCTCCAGGGAGTCCCATCGGCTCAGCTCCCTCATGCATAAGTAAGGATAACATTTAAGGGTTGTAGGTTCTTTTTAATGGAAATATTTTGGAAGTCAATTGCTGATTTGCCTTGCAAGACTGCTAAGTATTATCACACCATATTCCCCTTCCCTTCCTACAAAGCTTGGAAAACACAGCCTGAAATCTGTTCCCTTCATAGGCTCCCAGATTACCACCATTCTCCCTTGCATCCCAGATACCCCTTCTACAGTGTCAGCAGGGTGAAACACAACACTCACCCATCACTGAGCAGGTATATTTCAGTACTGAATAAATCTCACATTTGTCACAGGTGATCTGCAGGACCAATGCAGCTCTGAAAGCTTTTTTGCAGCACTTGCAAAAAAGTGCCAGGCTTATGAAGCTGGATGCCCTGCCAGCAGTTCCAGGAGCAACTTAAGCACCAAGGTTCTCTGAAAGGAGGGAAAGATGGAAATCATTTATGCTGGAAACCAGGACGGAAATCTGGCAACCCAGGAGTCAGAATGGAAGGTGAGTGAGACCTTATCTAAACCAAGAGAAAGGCAAAAGGAAACAGCTGGAACAATTCTTTTCTTTGGGTTTGTTTGGGGTTTTTTTGTCCTTTATTTATTTTGTTGGTTTTTTTAAAGGTAATAGTCATTTAAGTGTCTTAATTTTCATAATATATTAACAAAAAATTAAATTAGAGGGTTTTTTTCAGTATGCTGTTTAAAATGAGTTTGTCTGTCTTTAAGATACAGAAGGGAGAATCTATTTTGGCTTTGCTGAACAATTATGGACTTCTCACAGTCTATTTTAGATTAAATCCAGAAAATCTGGATATTGAATTTTAAACCCATTCCTTTACATTGATTCAATTACAGGAAGATGTCATCAGGATTACCTTCAAGGCATAGCCTTACCCTTCCCATGAAAATTGTCTAAATTAATTTTTTATGCTGCTGCTGAAATATTTTGTATCTTCCCCAATCACACAGTGTCTCTGGGAGACTTTAAACATCTTTTCCTGAGGTGTCTATGGACATGCAGGGTGAAGTACAGCATTATTTCAGCTTTAGATAGTGAAGAAACTGAGGCTGAAGTTGGAACTGCACTGGCTACAGCGTGAAGAAGGAAAGAGCAGAGGTAGAGACCACACAGATAGGGCTCTCATGAATGAGCAGGGTCAGCTGGTATAGCCATGGTTTTGAAAAGAAAAAATTCCTGAAAAAAATACCTAAAAAAATCAGTGGCGAGAGAAATGCAGATGGTGGCACAGGAGGGGCTGGCATGAGGCCACGGTACTCCTGCCATCCCACAGGGTCAGAGGGCGGTGGACAACTCCCACAGGGACCTTCTCCGCTGGATCTGTGTGATTCCACTGCACAGCTAACTCCAATACAGCAAAGCTGGGCTCATTCAAGTCTTGTCCCAACAGTGCCCTGAAAATGGCACTTGGAAGGTCTCACATTTGTAGTTTAGGGCCCAATTTCCATCCTGTGGCAGATTCCGAGCAAGGGAACTGTCAGGCTGTTTTCTCCAGGTTACTGGCTTATTTCTGTCCTGTTTGACTTTTGTCCTGGTCTCTAGCACTCATCCATCAGATGGCTTTTTTTAAATCCTAGTCCTTCACATCCCTTTTTATCTAAGGAATATATTCACTACTATCTCATGAGTCTCTGAGCCTAGAAAGTAAATTCACTCCCACCCACCAAAAAAATCTGCAGGTGATCTGTAAGTCAACCTCTTCTTCCTCTCCTCCTGGCAGTATTTTAAAGCTAAGGTCCCCTGTATTTTTGATCTTATTTTACAGCTTTCAGCCAAGAAGCTTTTCCAGATATGGGCAAGATATGTCACCAGACACACAGGACCATGTGGAGAAGCCTCCAGCAGTGATTCATTCCTGCATCTGTTGTCTCATCTCCATCCCTCCCCATTTCCCAGCCTCTCTACCCCACACTCCTCCAGCTCTCAGCACCCTTGGTCAGTAAAAGGAACAATAGTCCTCCAGTTGAAGGAATCAGGTTAAGGTTTCTCCAAAGGAGGGTGTGGAAGAGTACCAAGGTGCCCAGCTAGGCATGTATGTGAGTGACCTTTGTGGGAGCCTGCTGAGAACTTCAGGCAGTAGGAATGGGGGAGATAAAGTGAGCACCCAGCTGCAAGGCAGCCCCTCTTGCCTACAGAGTGACAAGGGAGTAAGGAGGTCTGAAGGAAGAGCTTCCATGAAGATCACTCCCTAAAAACTGGTGGGAAAATGCTCTGAGAGCCTGGTGCTGGTAGTACCCCTTGTGTTTTCACACAAAGTTTGAGCAATGTTGCAGTTCACATCTGTGCACATTCCATTTTTTTTCTTTTTAAATGAGGCCTTTCACACAGCTGATATTTGGACATCCCTCAGGCTGGGAACATCACATCATGCAGGGTTATGAGATGGCCAGATGGATGGGTCATCAAAGGGTCATCCAGCAACATATTTCCTAAGTGTACATGTAACCTGTAGGTACTTTAGAGTAAATCCTTTTAGCTACTTCGATTTTACAAAGGAGCTTTTTTACTTCCAGATATGGAGGTAAAAGTTACTTAAGGCTTAAAAAGCTAAAAAAAAGGTAAGCAGACAAGGGCTCTGTCTGCGATTGTGGTCATGTCCTGCTCTGTGGCATGTGGGATACAACCCAGAACTGCTGAGTGGCAACAGTGAGAGCTGTGCAGTCTGCTGGCACGGCCCTCCGTCACCCTGAGAGCAGCCAACTCACAGGATCCCGCTGCTGCATCTCTTCTGGGGATGAAAAAAGCGCTGCAGGCTGTTTCCCACAAGAGCCCTGATTTACAGTCAGTATGACTCCTCGTATGGGGGAGAATTTTGCATTTTGCTTAGGAAAAACAAAGAACATAAGCCTCCTATAAAGTTTTTCCCATCTAGAAACTCTGTACAAAAGTGTGAAAGTCAGAGGCCAGGAGATGCCTGCATGCCTTTGCCTTGCTTCCTGCAGCTAAGGAAAAGCTCAGAACCTAAACATGGGACATTTCCACCCAATTTCTGAGTGCTTAAATTTATGACCTGTTGTGCTCCCAGGGAACAGCAGCTGCTGTCCCAGGAGCTCTGCTTCCCATCACATCTGGCTCCTGCCCATGGCCAGCATGCTCCTTCTATACACCATTTTCAAGAACCAAAAATCAACTTGATCTCAGAAGGCAGCACTTAGAGGTCCAGGAAAACCTTGAACTCCCCTGGACTGACCCTTTTCTGTCATTTTCTAAGAATGCTGAGCACTGACTCCCACGAGGGCTCGTAAGTGCCACAACCAAGGCTGATTAGCTTGTACAGTCAAGCCTCCACCCCTGCCTGCTGCATCAGGGTTTATCAACCTACTGCTGCCACAACCTGGTTCTTGGAAGTTCATCTCCAGGACAGTTATTTACTTGTGTTTGCTCCTCAGAGGTTTTTAGCAACTCTCCAAACTCTCCTATATCATACCTTCATTTTCTTAGATGGCTTGCAACACTGCAGTGCAACAACACTGCAAAGTCAAGTGACCAAATGGTCACTTGCCATGGAAGTTCTTTTAAGAAGCCCACAGGACAAAGCAGAGGCTTTTCCATAAAGCAAATGAGTCAGAGCAAATAGGAAAGGAGAATTATTTGGCTGAGAATAATTTAAAAGCTTTCATTGTGAGGAGCCAAGAGGCTAAACGCTAGACATGGCCACCTCAGCCTTGGTGAACTGGGTGCTGCTTTAAGCTTTTCCCAGAAGATGCTAAAAGGTAGAAACTCAAACATGTCCTTCCAGGAGCCACCCCTGCTGCCAGAAGGACCAGTGAGCTCCCTGCAGAAGCCACCACTGTGAGGTTTGACCAACCACAGCCACCGCAGGGACCATGTGCTGTGCATCAGCTGTCACCATGTCCCTGGTCAGGTGAGGTCTGGGGCTGGCATGTGTCAGCAGGAGACAAGAGGCAGCACTTTGTTGTAAGGAAGTGGCCAAGGCTCCATGTGCAGTGGGCAGGGAAAATCTCCAACAACCTTCACTTTGCACAGGCCTTACGAAAAATTAAACCTGGACCAAATCAGTCTGTAGCCATTGGTGAATGAAGCAGGACCCTGCCTCACAAAATTTGGGCTCCTGAAGGGACCCCAAGATGTGTAAGGTGTACCCAGACTTCTGTAAGAAAGGCTCACTGCTTCTGTACCCCCTCAGTTGCTGCCTTCCTTGGCACTGCCTGGGCATTAAAGTTCCAGCAAGCTGGGCCAGCAGAGCTTCCACTAGGAGCATCTTGAAATAAAATTGCTGTTCAGGTTTACTCCCTCAGGGGCAGCAGGAGCACAGCCACCACTTCAGCTTTTGAACACCCATAACATGACAGATGTTCTTGGGAACTCCAAAATCCACCAGACTCACAACCATCTCATCCTCCTACAAGGATGCCACAAACAGCAAACAAAGCAAGCTTTTTAAAACCAGTGAGACCACAGTGAGGCACTGCTGATTGCCAACATGAAGTAACCAGGCACATACCTCATACAGATGCTCTGTGCAAGGCAGAATTCCACCTATAGGCATCCAATTCCTCTATCTTCCTCACATCTTATCCCAAGGCATCTTTTTATCCACCAAGTAATCACCGTTCCAGAGCTCTCCACTGGGCTGAGGAACCTCTGAGCTACAGACTAGCCTCATTAACTTTCCCGACAGCTCCCACATGGGCTATGAAGGAGGCTCAGCTCATTTCCCACACCAGCAGCCCCTGTTAACACACAACTCATCAGCCAAAGCAAGGGCCCCTGCTGCAGCTGTGAGCACTATCACCTGCACAGGGGGTTGCTGGTGCTTCTCGAGGCTTTGGTGCCTCTGCACTTACATCCACAGCAGAATAAATGCAATCTGGCCTTTCCAAGTTTTACTTCTAGAGCTATAAAATAATTACAGCCTCCAAACATATTTGTAGCAGAGAAACACTAGCTGGTACAAGAGAGTGAGTGTGCTCTTGGGAATTTTACTGCCCCTCACCTCATGTAATATTCATTTGACTAAGGCAATTCTACTGCATCTTCGCCTAGATTTTGCAGTTATCCAGTGAGAGTTTCTTGGGGAATCTGGTGCTGGTCAAATTAAAAGAGGGCACCAAAATTGTGCCTGTTTGAAAAGGACAAAGCTGCAGCAAGGATCAGAATGCAATCAAGGACAGAATGAAAGCTGGAGCCAAGATCTTCTGCTAGTTTCTTTAATGACCAGAGATAAATACCTGCACCTCCCATTTTCAACAGGGAATGTTGAGCAACTAGAGATACATTTTTGATCTGATGCTCTGAGTTCTTAGTTATTCACTTAACCTCTTGAAACATCCATGAAGTCTCCCTGAGTCTGAGAGTCACTCCAGGCTATGCCAGCTTTTTCTGGGTTTAGTTTTGCATACTGACAGAAAAGCTGTTCAACTGTGTGTGTTTGCATGGGAATTTATTTAGTTGTTGAAAAATTAGTTATTTTTGAGTCGTTAGAAATGAGGTGATATCTGAGAAAGTTAAAATAATAAAAATACTGCAAGAATATGATACTGTTTTACTCTAAAACCCTCAGTTACAACATCTCCTTTGGTGTGGCATTGCTGTCAAGAGTAGTGAGCCATGCCACAGAATTTTCCTTTCCACTCAGCAGCAGAATGTGTGGTCATCTGCAGCCTGGAGCAGCAGGTGCTGGGTGAGTGGGCAGCTCAGCACCTTTCACACTCGAGCTGTTTCTTTTGCAGATGCTGAAGTCCTGTTATGTTTCCCTTCTAGGTCACTGGTTATTAATTTCTGCATGAAAAAACTCATGTAGGTGGCAATTTCAATGCTCCATTCCCAGTGCTGCCGTGGCAGGGTGCTGGCTGAATTGCTCCCACCCAGGACACGCACAGAACCCAAACCCCCTTGGCAGCAGCCCCCATCCCTGCCATATGCATGGTGACCACACGCTGTACTTAAACCCCTGTTGTGGTGAGAGAATCAGGCTTATGCAGCAGTGAGGCTCAGGAAAAGGATGCCTGGTCTGCCAGAGGGGAAAACTGACAGCCCCTAAAAAAGTCAATGGGCAGAGGTTGGTCCATCATGTGGGCCAGCCTCTGCAGTGATCACATGAAAATGGGCTCATCTATAGACCTCCCACTGATGCACAGCCCATTTCTCCCTGATGCAGAGCCCTGCGCAGAACACCGGCTCCTAGACAAAGACCCGTGGCTACATCTCACTGATGCCAGCTGCAGGGCCAGAGGACAAGGGCTGTTCCTGGGAAATCCCCAAAAGGGAGCAAGGCAAAGGGTACTGGAGAAATGGACCAGGCTATGCAGAGGGACAAGTTGGTGGTTTCCCAGCTCCTGAAAACTATTGTGTGGGAAGAAAACCCAACACTGAACGTTGCACCTAACAAAAAGACAAAGCCAAGCTCCAGGAAGCTCTTCTGGGGCACAATGACCCTGTCAGGAGCATAAGGAAGGAGGAAGGAAAGGATGAGGGGTGCCTATAAGGGGCTATGGAGGAATGATGTCTCTCCAGGCTGGGGCAGAGGGACCACTCAGGTCCCACTGCAGCTCACATAGGGACCAGCTCCAGCAGTTTTTGCAAGTGTTGAATAGCATTTGCAATTTGCCAAGAATGTCCACCTTGTCCCTCTTTTTGGGGCCTCTCTTATTACCTCAATTTACAAAGAGGCAAAGGAAAATAACCATCACCTCCCCCTCACAGCAAAACCCTGCTCAGCTGCATTTTAGCAACAACCCTGTACAGTATTAAAAGTACACTTTATTTTCTGTACAATTCTCATCCAAATCTCCAGGTGTGGAAATGTCCACTGTGTCCCTGGAAAAAGTTGCAGATTGTTCTGCTGCCATGAGACTCCATCCAGAACTGTCCAGGAGGGGCACAAAGCCAGGACCACCAAAATCATATGCTGATGCTTTCTAGGTGCAGGGAAGAGATCAGGAATGAGGGAGAGGGGAAGGCAGTCCTGCTCTGCCGTGGAGTCGTGAGCAACCAGAGCCTTCCCTGGGTGGCAGAAGAGGCACCCTCAAATTCACGTCATCGTTCGTGCTTAGTGTGGGAGTCGTTGCGTTCACCCGTCACCCCGTTCCCATTCCGCGTCACCTCCTTCCTGTTCCAGTCCTTTTCCAGGTAAAATTCAGCAAGCACAGGGCAGTGCTCTGAAGCCACCCCACCCCAGGACCAGTTATCGGGGATCCATGGGTTTGTAAGCCCTTCTCGCACGACAGCCCAGTGGCCTGCATCAAAGAGAATCACAGGGAAAAAGGTTGAGTGATACTGCCCAAACTGGACACACGACGCCAACCCAACTACAGGTTACACAGCCTCGCTCAAGCAACCCTACCTGTGAAGACCTTTTTCAAGCTCCGGCTGATCCAGATGTTATCCAGTGACTTGGACCCTTGTGGGTTCTTTGTGCTGATGTTGGTGAAGGTGCTGGAAGGGACCAGGTGGTGGAACTTCTCCTTCCTCAGGATGTCATGGTCGCTGCTGTCTGGGGCCTGGTTAAAATCTCCAAGGATTATTACATCTTTTTCTCCTAGAAAACAGAAAAATAGAAAAGAATGGGAAGAATGGACATCCATCACTGAAGTACAAGAGGATAAATGGAAAGAGGAAAAATACAAATACTGAATAACATAAGTGATGGTACTCTGAACTCCTGAAAGAAATGCTATTCAAAGCCTTTTTCACTGAGTATTTACTCATGGCCATTCTCCTCATGACAATAAAACCAGCCAGTACACATCTGACACTTGTTTTTTAATATTATTTATCATAGAGTCATAGAATCATAGAAAATGTTGAGTTGGAAGGGACCCATAAGGATCATCAGTCCAACTCCTGGTCCTGCACAGGACACCCCAAGAGTCACACACGCCATGTGCCTGAGAGCGTTGTCCACACGCTTCTTGAAACCTGTCAGGCTCAGTTCTGTGACCACTTCCCTGGGGAGCCTGTTCCAGTGCCCAACCACCCTCTGGGTGAGGAACCTCTTCCTAATACCCAACCTAAACCTCCTCTGAACTCAGCTTCGTGCCATTCCCCTCAGGTCCCGTCACTGAAAAATGAAGAGATCAGTACCTGCCCGTTCTCTTCCCCTCTTGAGGGTGTTGAAGACCACAATGAGGTTTCCCTCAGTCTCCTCCAGGCTGAACAGATCAAGTGACCTCATCTGCTTCCTCATATGGCTTCTCCTCCAGATCCTTCACCATCCTCATGGCCCTCCTTTGGACACTCTCTAACAGCTTAATGTACTTTTTGTATTGTGGCACCCAAAACTGCAGACAATACTCAAGGTGAGGCTGCCCCAGTGCAGAGCAGAGCGGGACAATCCCCTCCCTTCCCTGGCTGGCAATGCAGTGCCCGAGGCCCCGCAGGACACTCTTGGCCGTCGTGGCTGCCAGGGCACTGCTGACTCACATTCAACTTGCCATCAACCAGGAGCCTCAGGTCTCTTTCCACAATGCTGCTCTCCGGCCCCTCATTCCCCAGTCTGTGCACACAATCAAGACTGACCTATCCCAGGTGCAGGATTTGGCGCTTGCCCTTATTAAAACTTAATATGATTGGTAATTTCCCACATCTCTAATATGTTGAGGTGTCTGCAGGACCTGTCTGCCCTCTAGGGAGTTGACAGCTCCCCATGATTTAGTGTTGTCTTCAAACTTACTTAGTATTCCTTCAAGTCCCACATCCAAGACATTACTGAAGATGTTGAAGAGAACTGGGCCAAAGATGGAGCCCTGCAGAACCCCACTAGTGACCAGATGCCAGCCTGATGTCACCCCATTCACTGTGATTTTTGTGCCTGATCTGTGAACTGATCGCTCACCCATCACGTAATGTGGTTGTCCAGCTGTGTGCTGGGCATTTTGTCCAGAAGGATGAGTCAGAGACAATATCAAAAGCTTTACGAAAGTCCAAATATTGGTGTCTTTTCCCTGCTATTCCCTAATAGCGACAAACTTAAAGACAAGCATTTGTAGTCTCAGAGGTTTTTAGAAATCTGTGCCTTTTTAAGATTTTTTTTCTTTTTTTTCTACAAGAAGCACCTATTGGCTTTCACCTATGCTGACATTTTTTAAAATAGATTTTCTGTAAGAGTCAAGGACACTTTTGTGAGGAACCCAGGAAGACGCAGCCTTATGCTGGTATATACCACAGTCCCAAAAGTGCAGTGCTCATTCTAACCTCTGTATTTAAGAAATCCCAAGGAACAGGACCAAGGAGCAGACTGCAAGCCTGATGGCAGAAGATGAGTTGAGAAACCACGCGGATACTCCCTGACTACAGCAACTTTGTTTTGCCTGGCTGTCTGAAGGGATACTGCTCAACTTGGATCAGAAAATGACTTCAGTTACAATTTGTTTCCAACCCTAATGAATGAGGATAGAGACTCTGGACCCTAATTTCATATCCCCAACGTGTGCTCTCCTAGCCCCACAGATGTGGATGCAGACATCCCAGCTGTGCCCTGGGATAAGAGGACAAAGCACATGCCTCAGTGCCCATCTCAAACCACTGTCAGAAATATCTGAGAAGACAGCTGAAGAATGCTGACAGCTGACCAGAGATGCTGCCACGTCACTACTTGGCACTGGAGAAGGAGAAGGATGGTGAAAGGAGGCACAAATGCACAAAAAAAAATTATCCCAAAGCTGCCTTCAGAAAAGCGAACTATGAAGAGCCTATAAGCTTTTTCTTTCCTGGGATTGAAGTGTGAGAGGGGATGAGGTGGACAGATGGCATCCTCTGCCATACTTGGTGCTCTGGGTAAACCTCCTTATTTTTTGCTGTTGCTGTAGAAGTCGCTATCCAGGAGAGGGAGCACAAGCTCAACAAAATCTACTCCTGTCTTGCAGTGCAAGAAAGATGAATTGGGAAGGGGCAAGAGAGCAAGTGAGACTGAGGGCATATGACTTACTTCAAAACATGGTGCTTGCTAAGATGCAGAGGGGCAATGAATTCGTTTATTTGTGGTTTCTCTACCCTTTGTTGGACACAAATCATACTGTAAATAATGTGAAGTTTAAATATTCTTCCATAAAGCATTCATGATAGCAGTCTTCCCACCTTTGAAGGAAAAAACCACCTGAATCTGAACCTGAGTTATTTTAAGCTCCATCAGAATCCAAAAAGAAAAATCAGTTCTTGCCTAATGGGATGACCCTGCCTGCTGTGAGCTGGTGGTTTTGTATGCATCTCATGACAAAGATCTCTTGCAAGATCTCTTGCTTGGCAAGACCAGGAAGCCTGAAATTTAACTTTGGTCCT
This sequence comes from Corvus kubaryi, assembly GCF_017639235.1. NCBI lineage: Eukaryota > Metazoa > Chordata > Aves > Passeriformes > Corvidae > Corvus > Corvus kubaryi. Next base: position 11,953,295 of record NW_024581137.1, read on the forward strand.
TCAGTGCTAACACTTGCTAAACGGCCCAGGCACCACCTGGCTCCTTCCATGCTTTCATCTCCACCCTATATGGGAAAAGGCCATTACAGAAACCTCTGGAGCACATCCTTGGTGTTTAAAAATGACAGAGAGGCCAGGATCTTAACAGCAGCGTCTTGATTATGCACAAAATCTATTCTATTTTATCCTGAACTACTCATGCTTCCTTAGCAAATCCTCAAGCCTATCTCCTGTACATGAAAAGTCTATGAAAAAACCCCACCATACTTACAAATGAAAATTTTAACTGACTGAAAATTTTAACCTTTCCATTCTGGACAGATTAGAAATAGCAGAGGATAAAAGACCCAGCACTTGGATGTGTGCCTGGAAGGAGGTAAGATGAGTCCCTGCCCAGGGAGGGAATCACTATATTCTTCACTCGTTTGAACTTTTGCATGCAGAATAACAAAGCATAAAATCAAAGTGTAAAGTTGATAGCCAGAATAGGCTGGAGCATGTTAAAGAAGCTGAAACCCAATTTGCCATTGGGGAGAGAAAGGAGTGTTTTTAGTTCCCCTCTGACAGGAGCTTCTAGGGTTCCTCCGACTGCAAAAGAGTGGGAATACATCAGGCAGCCCTGTGCTAAGCAAGGAAGAGCAAGCAAACAGTTCTCTAGACAACCACCAACTTTATTTCCCCTTGTCCTGGCTCACTCTCAGCCCTGCTCCCACCTCTGCCAGCTCCTGCAACAACAACATCATGCACGTCAGCACTGCAGTTTCGTGTTTTGTCTGCCTCCCAAGACCCTGACAGACATCCAGCCGTGCAAGGGCAGGAAGCGAACCCACCTGGATCCTGCCTGTCTAACTGGACACCCCTGGGCCTCCCAGCAGAGGCAGGGAGCAGAGCTGCCCACAGCAGCTGCAGCTCTCAGAGGTCTCATGGATGAGCCCCAATGGCTCTCAGCCAAACTTAGCAAAAGTTCTGGAAGAAATGCCCTTACCCATAATAAGGAATGATAACTGATCAAAAACTGCAGTCATGATTCCCATAGTCACAATCAGATGGAGGGAAAAACAGTAAATGAAGACAATGCTACTGGTGCTGTGCTGTTATTTTCCTCTTTTGGAGAAAATGAATTTAAGACTGGCAGGGCTTGATTCTCCTTTTCCCTAGGAGCCAGAGGCTCCTCAGCTGATGCAATCTGGTCCTCCTCCTCCTCAACAGACACAGCAGCAGGAGCTCTCTTACCATCTTCGGCTGCAAAGGTCCCTGACACAGACTGTACTGTCCACAAGGACCCAGAGCCTCCATCTGTTCGGACATGGTGGCAAAGCCCACAGCAGCCAGGCATGTGTCCCGTTCATGACCTCTCAGCAGTGCTCCTACACACATTCACACCCTCTGGGCCCAAAGCAACCGTGTCCTTGTCAATGGAAAACTCCTCAGGTGAAAAAGAAGTCTGGTCTGTTTGCAAATGCATCTTCAAATTCACTGAAGCACCAGTGAATTTTGGCAGTGCCTGTGGGTGGCTCTTGGCCAGCAAAGCAAAGCAGAGCCGCAACTCAGCCCTGTGCCGCAGTGGCTGAGCTCTGGTGTGCCAAGGCAATCAGCTGAGGGACTGATAGTGCCTGCAGAAAGTCTGCAGTGTTGAAGTCTGCCTCTCTGCAGGAACCAGGAAACCCTCCTTTGCTTCATGGCAGGCCAAGGGGACATCTGTAGGACACACTCTGATTTTCCCATGCCCTGGATAATTTACCTCATGAATTAAACAGACTCTTAAACACCCAAATCCTTCCTGGACAGAGTGACACACATATGATGAGAAGGATGTGATGTTACATTGGCTGCTAAGAGGATTCCTTACCATTTCTCAGAAGTCTTGTAAGCCCAGTGCCTGATGCATGGATAACCCATGGAATATGGCCAAGCCACATGGGACAAGGTATCACAGAATGGTTTGGGTTGGAAGGGACCTTTAAAGATCATCTAGTTCGAACCCCCCTGCCGTGGCCAGGAACATCTTACATTAAACCAGGTCACTTGAAGCCCCATCCAACTCGGCATTGAATACTGCAAGGGAGGAGCATCCACAGCTCCTCTGGGAAACCTGTACCAGTGCTTCACTACCCTCACAATAAAAAATATCTTCCTAATACCTAATCTAAACCTACCCTCTTTCAGTTTAAGGCCATTCCCCCTTGTTCCATCACTACATGTCCTTGTAAAAAGTCCCTCTTCAGCTTTCTTGTAGGCCCCCTTCAGGTGCTAGAAGACTGCTGTAAGATATTCCCTAAGTCTTCTCTTCTTCAGACTGAACAACCCCAGCTACCTTAGCCTTTCTTCACAGGAGAGGTGCTCTAGCCCTCTGATCATCTTCACAGACCATCTGTGGACTTGATCCAACAGGTCCATGTCCTTCCTATGTTGGGGATCCCAGAGCTGGATGCAGTTCTCCAGGTGGGGTCACTTGGGAGCAGATTAGAGAGATAGAATCCCCCGCCCTCGCCCTGCTGGCCACCCTGCTTTTGATGCAGCCCAGGATGAGGCTGACTTTCTGGGCTGCAAGTGCACATGGCTGGGTCATGTGCAGCTTTTCATCCACCAGCACTTGCAAATTCTTTTCCTCAGGACTCTCTCAATCCATCCAGCACCCTGGTCCCTGGATCCATCCACTAGCAGGGCATCCAGAATAACATCTGTGTGTTGCCCATGGACACCACACTGCAGACAAACTGGTGGAGTTCTTGAGAGAAGACAGAAGGGCTGCTGCAAAGAGTTGGCTATGAGCAGCCAACAGCAACTGTGTCTCTCCAGTACTAATGAAAGAAAAAAAGAGAGGGAAAAAGGAACCAGGACCACCAATCTAATGGGAGAAATGTGGGGTACTATGCCATGTGTTACAGGAGGCTGTGGGTGGTAAACAATATTCCTCAGATGCTCACATGCCTCTTGGTAAGAATAAAAGGTAATAGAACAAGCATCTGTTAGCAAAATAAGAAGAGAAACTCAAATTTACTGCAGTACCCACAGACAAATCAGTCCTTACTTCCCATATTTTGTGGACTGATTTGGAAGAAATTGAAGGATGCTGGTAATTTTAAGCATGAAACTCCTTTTCAGGTAATTCAGTACTTCAAAGTCACATGTGTGCACTACCATTTGCTTAGGAGACCACACCTGCATCCCACAAGTTTGGAGGAATCTGAATTTCTTCTTTTGTGAAAGACTAAGCCAAGAACAAGCATGCTCCGGTAACGTGCCTGCCATATGAAAATTAAAACATGAAATAAAGAGAACACCAACAGTCTAAATTTAGATGCAGTGGAAGTGCAACTCAGTTGACTTCAGAAGAGCTACACATTTATCCCATGTTTCAGTTCAGCCTTTGGGGATTAAACAAATGATCCTTTTGTTTATCTTCATCCTTTCCAATTTTAAAGTACATGGACAAATACTTAAATCAGTAGCTCTTAAAATAGCTCTGACTGGCTTCTGCAACTCAAAAGGAACAACAACAGAACATGCAGAAAAACTGCAAATACCTCTTGAGTTATACAAGAGGGATATTAATGCTTCCAAGTGACCAACCTTGCTGAACTGGGCCAAGTTGAAAACCATCACATGTAAAACCTTGCAACCCTTTCACATCTTTCTTAAGTGGTAAATGAAGGGCTAGATTTTTCTGTTCCTGTAACAAGAGCAGCAACATTTAGAATCTAAAATGCTTTGTTCTGATTCACAGGAAATTGACCGTAATTTGCAGGCTTCAAAGTAAGAAGCAAATTCATAGGAATGAAGTAAAGAAATCCAGCTGCCTATTACATTGCTCAGGCTCAGGTCTAAATTCTGGTGTCATTTCATCCCAGTGTAAAGCCAGAGCAACTTATTTGAAATCAACAAAACTATTCTGCATATTACATCCACGTACTAAGGCAGGATTTGGTCTCTTTTCTCATTAGCAATCATCTGCAGATTTGCATTGGGTTTTCCAAAGAGCTTCCAATTATCAAAAAATTAAATATATAGAACCTGTTTCTCTTGGAAGAAAAAAAATAATTAAGCTTTGCTCTGATACCAGGTAGGTGTTAGTTCCAAAAAACACTTAAAATAGGTTCTCAGCTCTGGTGACTTTTCTTTCCTTTGGCAGAACTTGCTGTTACAGTAGCATAAAATCAGAAGGAACTTAATTTGAAAAAATGGTGTCAAAGCCAGTAGGATCTCCTGTGCTGTTTGTGTTAATTAGGAAAGACTGTAAAACAATGAGCGAGGGAAAAGCACATTTGTCACGCTATGCATCGCACAAATATGAGTAAAGACAATTGTGAGGGGATATTTCTGAAATGCTCACTGAGACTAATTTTACTCTTTTAAAAATTCCTTTGGATTAGATTGTGTGCATGTGATAGCTGGCAGGAACACCCCTGCCCTACCTTTCAGAGTCTCCTGCAAAGTCTGTGCACAGGCTGCCAGTTTGTGGCTGTCGTGGTTCTTCCCAGTATTGTCTCCTGCCGAGGGGGGCAAGGCCAGGTGAAGGTTAACCACAGTTAGATCATTCATTCCAACCTGGGGGAGCAAGGAGGAGAAATCAATGCCATGCATGCAGGGAATGGAAGGTCACAATGCAAAACCACGTGCCAGTTCCCAGTACTTTCAGCAGTACATCTGGGGCAGTAGGACTCACACTGCTGTGTATGTGGTGTGTCTTGGTATGTCTCCATGTGGGGAGGAAGAGGAGGAAGGCATTTTGCAGCTTTGTTTGCAATAACCTGATAACCTCTCAGTTCTGGGGAAACTGGTTTGCATTAGCAAACAGCTTCCTTTCACCACAGCTGCAGAAAGAAGTCAGCTGCTTATGAAAATTAGTTTATGCAAAACCAGTTGTTAATAAGCTACAAATAATGTCATGGTCATTACAGGGGCTAATTACTACTGCCTTGTGATTAGCCCCAGCTCGTTACAGAGACTAACCAAGAAACTTAATGTACCTTGAAAGGAGCTGTTGGCTCCCTGCAATCTCCTGTTTACCTTCTGGGAATCACTTGGACCTAATTGTATAATCAATTAATTACTAATACTTTATTCATTAATAATTATTTGATTAATGCTTCTCTCAGAGCATTACCAGAGATGTCAAGTTCCCCAAACTGGACCCCTTCATCACAGCCTGTGTGGAGATGGGCTCTCTCTGCTCATATGTTTGCTCCAGCATATGCCCAAGAACTGGTTCCAAAAGTGATGATGTTCTTTTAAATAGGTTTGGCCCCAGTGAAAAAGCTTTAAAATGGAAACTCTGAAGTGTGACAGCAACATAAGATAGGCCAGCCCAAGTCTCACTGGAGCAGTGTGCCTCATACACACACTCATATACTCATAGATATATATGTATATCTGTAAAATCCATCTCCATTCTCCCTGCACTTATCCCTCTTTGTGGCACTGACAAGAATCCCAGCCCTATGGCCTGGAGGCTGCTGGGTACACACCTCACCCTTGCTGTGTTAATTTGGCAAAAGCCAAACAAGGTGACTGGTGACTTCTGTCACACTCTCAATGGCTGTGGATGCTATGGAGAATCCACTGACCCTCAGGTTCTCAAATATTCCCTTGCACCAGGGTTTGCTCCCACGGGAGCAAGGGAAAGGACTGACTGTGATGAACTACCGCATGTATTAAGGTGCATTAAGCACCTATCCATAACCAAGCCATGGGACAGTGATGAGGTGGGTCAGAGGCTCATGGAAATTTTTATCGCCTAGAAGGCGGTATCTCTTTTCATCTTAGCCAAATTCTTTTTAGTAAAAGTTCTGCAAGGCTGGACTGGCACAGTGGCAGTTACCTTGAAATGTGCAAGATACGGATGAGGATAGGAGTGCCTCCCGTTGCCATTAGTCTGTGCAGTCTCCTGTGATGAGGCATCTTTCAGCTCAATGCCAGCTGTTGTATCCCAGAGGAAACCAGAATATTCAACTCCCTGGAATTAAAAAAGAAAAAAAGAAATGCCAGTCATAAGATCGTAAAAACAAAATGTTCTGCCCAAATGCAGCCCCATATCTATACCTATATCTATACCTATATCTATACCTATATCTATACCTGTATCTATATCTAGGCATGGTGCCTGCTGAGGGCAGGAAGCCCAATTGGCTGTGCCCAAGCATAAAGGAGAAACAGCTTCCTGGGCTATCAGTGGAAGATACAGAGGACAAGTGGAAAGACTTCTTCATCTCACCCCTGCCAAAACTCCCATCAGATGTGGGAGTAATGCTTCCTGGGAAGCTCCACTGACTTCACTGAAGAGTGAGTGTGTCAAGCTGAAACACACATCACTCTGCTACTCCCAGCCCCTCACACCTGCACACTGGCTATTCGACACCCAGTTAAATCCAGCACTGCTCCAGTCAAGCCAAGGATTTAATAATCTGTTTCATCTCCTACAGGCAGAACATGTACAAGACCACTGCAGGGTGAAGGATGCTGCCTCTTGTGTGCGTGTTTGGGTGACATGGTCCTCCTTTCCTCCTGCTCCAGGCACAGCATTGGATACCTCTGAGCATGGTCAGTAATGAGGTAGTTCTTTACCCCCACAATTAATTGTCTAACCAGGAGCTTGGTGCCTTGAGGTCTCACTGGGTGACTGCTAGGGCTTGCAGTGGATGATGCTGTGCACAGCTGTTCGTTCTCCCCAGGCTTGACACCATCTCACAGACTTTTTTCACCCACAACCTAAAAATATCCAGGCCCCTTCAGTCTCTTGGTGTGAAATCTGGTCTAGACCTCTCAGCCCTGTCAATTTCTCTGTTTCTTTTCCAGCTGGAATGTTTCATGCTCAGCTCTCTGCTCCTTTCAGCTCTGCTTCTGTGATCCTGAATGGGCTTTTTTTTGATTACTTCATGATGTGGAATTGGCATTTTCAGAAAGCTGTCTACGCTGGTCGCACCAGCAGCAGTATCTAATTCAAAGCCTGTCAGCCTCTTCTCCCATCACCCAGACACCATTTTCTTTGGCATCATCCAAACCCACTTCCCATAGCAAATCATACTTAAATCCATTGCAAGGAATAGTTTTCTCCATTTCAGCTGCAATAAAAAAGTGTTAACTGCTCCGCTGACTTCCCAAGAGCCTTGAAAGGATTAAGGTTGGTTAAAATTCTTTGGTAGCTCCTTTGATAACTCACCTTTAAAATACTGACAAAATTATTCCACCAGTAAGGAGCCTAAGGTCTGAAAACTCCTACAGGAAAAGATTTGGAAGAATAAAACTGCTGTCAACAGCTGTTGGCTATTTCCAGGCTCCAGACTTCATATCAACATGGTGGTCAAAAGTCATTGCCTGGTTGGAATGCTCAGAATGCATGGAAGCACAAGCTGGAAGCACCATCCACCATTTTGTGTTATTTAGCCCTACAGAGCATCCCGAAATCAGCTTGTGCCAAAGATGCTGTATTCTTGGGGTTACACTGTGTTAACCTCATGCATTTGTGTACATGGTGCCCAAACCTGACGGACTCACTACCTACCCCCAGGAATAGAAGAGACTTTTTGGCTTAGTGGAGGGTTCTCCAGCACAGCCAGATTCCTGTTAAAGCAGCTAGAAGGAAGAGTCAAGTAGATAAAATTTCTATTCTTAGTTTGGCTGCACATTTCTCCCATAATTTTGGGAACCATTTGTCCTTACATCCCTATCTGTAAAACGAGGTGGAAGATCATTTTTATTTACTCAGCCTGTATTCAAAGCTGCCATTGTTATCTCTGGAAGTATAGCTCAAGAAAGAACTGACTAAAGACTCTGAATTTAACATAGGAACTCTGAGACATTTATTAATAATTCTTGGTAAAAAAAAAAAAGGCGAGAACAACTTTGACAACTTTGCACAACTATTTATATTCAGTGTTTTAATGATCTGGCCTAACAAGAGATCCCAAAGGAAAACTCCAGCCAGGAATAAAAATGACCTGAAGGGCATTTGCACTCTGCACTGCAATTAAGTGTGAATTGTATTAAACTTTAGACACATTCAGACACTCTGTATCTTTCCAGACCCTTCTTGACCTTTGGTGTCTGTCTAGCTAGAGTACAATCCTTGTGCTGCTCAGGTGGTGGGTTTTGGTTTGTTTGGGTTTATTTTTCCCTCATTCTTGGGTTTTTCTCAGAAGGGCAGTAAAAGGAGGTGCACCTCCCAAAACATCAGTCCAAAACCAGTTAACAGTCATGCAACATGATTTGGAAAAGTCAAAATAAAGAAATGTGGATTCTAAGCAGCAGGACACAACTGCAGCCACATATTTAGTTACAACAGTGCTCAGAATAGATCATTCTGGATCAATAAATTGTTAAAGACTGCCCCAGTACTGACAGGCACCACTTGGTACATGACAGGTCTCAGATCCTGCTTCTACCTACAACAACGTCCACACTGCAATAACTGCACCACGAGAATGACCCTGTTCAGCAACAACAGGCTTGAGCTAGACGAGGACACTGTTCTGAAAACTCATTAGCACACTTAAGGGTGAAAAAGAGAGATTTCCCTTGGGAGAAACTGCTTTTGGGCACTGTTAGTGATGTCCAGCCCCGTGCAGCCCTACCTTGAATATTGTCAAGGGTAGCAGGTGCAGCTGTCACCACCGTAATAAATCAGTACCTCCCTGCAGTACATATATATATTTATATATATTTCCAGAGCAGAAGATGCTGCAGGGAAAAGCACACTGCAGCACGGTGCAGATTTCAGATGGAGTCCACAGCATTTTAAACACCTGTGCCGGGGACTCTGGGGAACACACAAGGTAAACTCTTCCAGGTGAGGATGGCAAACTGCACAGCTCCTCTGCAGGCTCTTCACTTGCAAATGAGCAAAATGGGGAGTCCTCCCAAATGCCAGCCAGTGCAGCACCAGGGAGCAAGCTCAGGTGACTAGCACAAAAAATGTCAAAAGTACTGCAGCCTGAGAGGGGAAAAACTGAGGACTCTTTCCTTGTCAAAATCTGTGGCTTTTCATCTATATACCTGTACTGCTTTTATCCACTTCCCCCAAATACACATATACCAAATACGCACACACATCTTCCTCCTTGCAAGTGTGCCACAATTCTTCCAAAACGTAAGTCATATTAAAAGCTATAGGAACAGTCAGCTTAAAAAACAAGAAATGCAAACCTTGCCAAAAAGGATTTGCAAAAAGTGTTGCCTTAAACATTCAAAATATGTCCTTGGTTAGAAGGGGTAAAAAAAAGCAAAGCCAAAGTTCAGACTTGGGGATTAATGTACCTTGTGTAGCTGGCCTGAGGGTTTTTCGGAAACAACACCCTTCCAACATCCTCTAGGGCCCTTCCACTTGCGGATGTTTGGCAGCGTTGGCTGGTTCAGCTCCATACAAAACTAGAGAGAGAGGAAAGGGGAAAAAAATAACATCAGCTTGTAGGGATTTAAAAAAACTGCAAAATAAAGTGTGTAGTAAAGCACTGGTAAGAGGCACAGTGGAGCACAGCCTGTGCTCTCTGCCTTCCCTGAAGGTTCACAAATGAGGTGGTCTGAGCCACATCCCAGACTGACTCACCCCTGACTTGAAGATAAATAAAAACTAAAATAACTCAGTGCAAATGCTGCAAGTAGAACATTTCTCCCTCAGACCCTGCTCTTTTCCTCCAGACCTACTTGTTTGATTGGAAAGGGGTTTTCTCTGTGCAGCCTCCAAAGATGCTGACTGCACCATATCCCACCCCTGCCGGGGGCTTCACAAACAGCTGCCGAATCCTCTTGCGGGCAGGAGGCCCCAGTAGTGTGGCTGGTCCCACTCCAATGACACAGCCACTGGCACGACATGAGAGGAAGGGTGTAGGCCAAGCCCAATAGCTGGAGTTTAGGGGTTAAGTCTCCTCTGACTTTATGCCAGGGACACATACTTGATTTCCTCCGTGCATGAAGGAAGCAGCTGCACACTTGCACGCAGTTCTAGCACGTCCTTCTCATGCTTCCCAGAGGTGCTCTTCTTCCTGGTCACTGCTGAACAGCCACAGCACTTGGAAACCATTATGTGTCCAAGCACATGGTCAGAGCTAGAGAGGCTGCATCCTAATGCCCAGCAGCTCAGGGATACCAGAACTGTGGACACTGTGGAGAGCCCCTGAGTCTGCCTGTCTAACACCTTGAGATTGAAATAAAAGTAAATAAATGATAAAAACCACCCTCGAAAATCTGGAATCTGAAACTCCTTGGTGAGGACAATATGGAATACTTTTTGTCAGGGGTTTCAAAATCAGGCTCAACAGGAGCTAGAATCCTTTGCAAGACTGATGTCAGCTCCAGGCAGGCTCTGGCTGGACAGGCAGCAGTTGGGCACCCTGGTTGTGGCAGAGGTTCTGGCTGCAGAGAAAGGAGCTAGTAAGAAGTCATCCCTGTGAAAGAGCAACAGGGACTTCCACCATGCATCATTTTGTTCTGATACTGGAGAAACTGGGTTGAAATGCAGAGGCTTTCACAGTGAAGAAGGATCCTCGGACAAAATCTTGGATCCAGAACACCCCTCCAGATCAAGCAGGAATTCAACAAAGGATTTTCAAGGCAAACAATAACCTCATGTGCACAGTGACTCTTTGCAGTGGGACGTGCCTAACATGGTTTGAAGAGCTACAGAGCTACATGGATATAAATATTTCCTACATGGATATCAGTAAAATGATAGGATAGTTATTCTCATGTTTATTTTATCTTTTGATTCAGAAATTAAAGTCAAATCCTGATCTTTCACTGACTCCCTCGTCTGCAAGTTCAGCATGCTGCAGGCTGAAGCTGTAAGCATTGATTCTCAGATACACACAACCCAGGCAGCCTTATTTGCCTCAGAAGACCAAGAGTCATTTTGGCCGCACGCCCGAAGCAAAAACGCTTGGCACAGCTTTTAGAACAGAGGTCAGCTGGGCGTTCTTATTCAAGATGCCACATTAACATACCACATTGTTGCCCATTATGTACCTCCAGGCAGTGCCGGGGCTGGGCTGATTTACAGAACAAGGAGGCAGGTAGGGTGATTGCACAGCCTGGGAACAGAAGCTCTGCTCTCAGCTGATCGCCAGGTGCTACCCTAGCTAATATGATAAATCACGGCGGCAATAATTACCCACTTCTGATGCCATTCTGATGTCTTCAAACAGAGGGGATTTGGTCAGTGAGTTTTCTAACACATAAATTGCTTAAATCAGAAAAACAAAGATATTGTTGAAATTAGGAGTTCAACTGTAACCTGACAGAAAACTTATCTCTAGGTTGCAGCTGCCTGGAAAGTCCAGCCAGCACAAAGCATATGACAGGACTGAATAAATCCTAAGAAACCATCAGTTTATTAAAAAGAGCATCTGCAGTCGACTAGTTTGAATAGTTTGTTTCCTTCAAATTGATTTTTTTTTTAAGGCCTTGATTTGACTTCGTGCAAACAAAAAGATGACAAATAAGATTACACGGTTTGTTCAGAAAAAAAAAGCCCATTCTGGGTACGGCTGCAGCTATGGAGAACTTGGCCTACAGCAGCTGATTTCAATCTGAACTCATTTTCCAAGGCTTACAGGCACACATATTTTGAAGCTGTGACAGCATACTTGCTGGGGTCATGTTTTTTTGCTGAAGTGAGAATGGCATTTTTCAAATCATTTTGTTCTGCCCACAAAACCCAACATCAACCAACATTACGCTTTCCCTCATGCAGCAAAAATACATAGACAAGCTCCTAGTCCACACTGGGAATGAAAAAAAATGCCTTTCCTCTTTTGCAAAGCTAAGTTAGAACTACGCCAACCCCTTTGAGAAGCAGTTCTTCAAGTGGTAAAGAAAAATCAAAATTAAAATCTCAATCAAAACAACTTATTTTTTTCCCCAATAGAAGTCCTCCTAAGGAAAAAAGCTCTAGTTTTGTTTTTCTCTAGAGCCTTTCAGGCTGCAGGTTTCCTGAAATTCAATCAGCTTCTTCATTACAACCTACACATACCAAGTCAAAGCTCACACACACATTGTGAGACCAACAGCACCAGGGCTTATTTACACAGATGCCCTGTGGTCTCTCTTCTAGCTGGGTGCTGGTTTTTGTGGGATAGGCAGTGCTCCCAGGGAGCAGGAACATGGCAGCACCAGGCTCCAAGGCATACTCCAAACAAAGAGCAGCCTGTGCTTGTGAGGGGTCACCTTGTGCCAGGTAACTACCTGCCCACTGGATTCAATGATATTAAAGGTCTTCCCCAACTAAAAATGAGTCTGCAATTCTGTGACTGACCTCATTTGGCATGCAAGGCACCAAAAAGAGCCACTACCCCAGGAACTGGGACAAGCCCTGTTGAATTTGCTGATCAGCAACACGTCATTTTCCTAAGAAGGGAGGATCAAAAGATGCAATTGCTCTTTGTCCACCCTGATAAATGGCTGGCACCTGTCCCTCCCTGCCTGTCCAGAAGCAGAGACAGGTACTTATGACTGACTTTGGAAAAGAAGAGAGGGCAGCTGGAAGAAGCTGGAGAAATGCACATTTAAGGAGTGACTGTAGAAGTTAAGGCAAGGGGCCTTGGACTAATTTGGGAGCAGGGAAAAAAACATGCTGGGCTGGCACATGCCGGAGACTGTAAGGCAGTTACAGTCTTCCTAACACACCTACCTGCCTCCCCAGGGCACTCCAAGCACTGCAAGAACATCTAATTTGTGCATGAAGTTCGATCTCCTCCAGAGCAGTAACTCTGCCCACCAGTAGAGCTGCCAGAGAGCACTCTGCAGTTCTGCACACAAGCAGCTCCCATCATCTCTTTGTCAGGATGCCCTGGTTACTCTGTGTTTTATTTTGGGGTGCTATTTCTGCAGCCAGCCCCGTTTTTGCAGCAGGGTCATCCTTCCCAGATGATGACACCACTCCATGCTGAACATCTTGGTTTGCCAAGTGTTACACTCCTAATACCAGCTCTGGGGACCACCCTGAGCCAGTGACCTCCCTCGTGGTGAACACCTTTTGCTCAAAAAGAAGACGGGCTACTCCTAAACCCCAAGGAAACTAAATGTGACCCAGGAAAACAATGCCTTTGGGTTTCATAAATTACATGTTTCTTATTAGCCAAGGGATTGGTCTTTGGAGGATACCTTTGTTTCAGACCTGGAGTCAGAGCAGAGGCGGTGAGAAGGGCAAGGGGAGAAAGAGCACTGAGGAGGAGATTCCAGGGTGAGCCTGTTGTTGTGGCGTGGTACATCTAGGCACAGTAATCATCACCTGAACTTCAGAAAGGCACTCAAAACAAATGGCCATTTTGGTTATTACCACAGATGCTGCCAGGCCAAAGGGGCACTGCAGTTGTGGTGAACAACTACATGCTTCATAAAAGCAAAGGTGATTTTCGTTCCCCTTAATGGAGAAGAGAGATGAGAGCAACAGAATAAATATTCCCTTTCTAGACGTCACATATACACATTTACTTTTCTTTTAATAAGCACTAGAGGGAGCAGCTTTAGTGAGTACTAGAGATGAGTAAGAAACTTCTATAAATTCCTTATAATCTCTGCTATGTGGAGGTGTCATATTAGCAAAGATTTGTCTTTCCGTGGGGAAAGATACTTGGACTTTAAGGTAAGGGCTGTTTTGTACTAAAAAACATCTCCCAGTATTGGACTTGGTGCATCTGGGAAGAGTAAACAGAGGAGCTCTAAGATAGACCTTGTAAATTAAGCCGTGGCACTTGAGGAGAAGGCCCAAAACACTCCTCAATAAAAATCCCATCCTGAAACATGATGTAATATATTTCAGACAGAAGATACAACAAAGTTGACAGTGGCTTCATGAGACCATCTGGCACTGATCATTTTTAATCCATCCCTATGTACTGTATAAATTAAAAATTAAATTCACATTATCCTTTCTTTATTCATCCAACTGGACTGTACTTTTATTTCGAATTGAAAAAGCAGACTTGAACACCCATAATCCAAATCCAATCTACCATAGGACACAGCTACAGTTGGTGCACCCTAATGAAGCCTGACCCAGAAAGCCAGGAGCAGAAACACTGCAAATATTTCCAAGAATTTGAAATCAACACCTTTGGTTTTCGAGCAAAATTTTGATTTGACTTCCAGAAGAAGAATGTTTTGTTAGATCATGTTTGTGAGGAGGAAAAGCAGAGTTGGGGGATGAAGAGACTTGGGGGTGCTGTATTTTATTGTACTGGCTAGTGAGGTAGGTATAGGGAAAGGTCAGAGGCTTCAGGATTGTTGTCCTGGTGCAGGCACACGTGACAGTGCAAGGCAAGTCAAGAGGGGATCAAAGACACAGCAGGGCCAGGAGGCTCAGCACACTTTTGCAGCTGGGTAACACTGAAGGCACTTCCCACAGGCTGGAGTAACTCAGGAAGGGGACACATAGGAGCATCAGGTGTTTCAGTGACATCTGGATTCTCCTATAACCAAATGTAAAATCATGGAAGGAACGGTTATTATGGTTAAAGCCTGAAACTGAGACTCATCACTGGATCTCATTTCCCACTGACAAAAATGTTGTCTCAGGCCTCCATTGCTTGTTTGCCTTTCTCTCAAGCATATCCCTTTCCTGTTTGCAACACAGTTGAAAAACACACACAAGGAGATGCATCCCCTGCTGTGGGGGGTGCATTCACCAACTCCATTCCACATAAGTAGCATGTGGGAAAACTGGGGTGACCCTACATTAAGTTATAACATCTTTCACATGCCCATTCAACTAGTCCCTTTCAGGAAGGCTTCAATAAAGACTGCATAATCTTTACTGCTTGTGTTGTTCATGTATTGATATTAGGCAAAGGCAGATGGGGGTCTGAAAGGCAGGTAATTACAAGTTTTCAAAGGAGAGCAACCCCCCTTCAGGGAATCACTTTCAGTCCTAGCCATATGTATGTATTTGTGATAGAAAACGTTTTCTATTTCTCCATGTTGTACAAAATTCTACAATGACGTTACAGCTGAGAAAATAATTTTACAATATTTAAAAGTTTGGGAGAAAAATTCTAGGACAAAGAAGAAAAAAAAAAAAAAGAATCAATTCACTGAACAGGCAAAGGCCATAGATTGACACCTGGAAAACTTATCTTCCCCTTTGGCCATGCCAGCATGTCCTATTTGTACTGGGTCATTGATACCTGGGGCAATACCTTCCTGTCCTTTCTGTACTGGTTTGTTGTTCCTAGAACTAAACCAAAACATCCAGATTCATGACCAAATAAATTCTTGCTACCCCCCACATTCTTCACAAACATTATCTAATTCACCCTTCAAGAAGCTCTATATACTCATTGTGAGAGGTGAAAGCAAGGCACAGACAAATATTAATCCCTTATCTTTCTTCAGAAATAATACAGGACCCACAGGCACAGTCACCACCTCTACATACCTTTGTGTGCTATGGACATGCAAAGATCATTTGTTGGGATAATGTGCAAATTGGGGTCCCAAAGCTTGGTCCCTCTGAAGGCACCTATGGCTTCTTCCTCAACTCAAGAAGGACTCAATTTTTCCTGGAAAATGTGCTGCTTCTGCTTCTTAAAGAGCACACCAGTAATTCAGACACCCACAGAGGAAGGATTTCTTTCCTCTGAAGATCAGATTCTCACTCAGCTCCTGAATGACAGCTCCAGACACTATGTTATGGACCACAGAGCAAACGCTTACCACACTGCAGCCTCACCCCCCTTAGCCTTGTGGTGACCTGAATTCCCAGCTTTGCTGCAAAAGCCACTTCTAAGCTTTGTACTTTTAAAAAAGGAAACCTCCAGGACTGAGCTTCTCAAAGGAGGTAGGATGAGGAAGGATCATTTTTCAAGCCCATCTATACACAGGCTAGAAACTAAGTGGTCCAGTCCCTCTGCCTGCTTCAGAGGTGGGTAATTCCATGTCTGCAGAGAGGCACTGCTCAGCAAAGCGTCAGAGGAGCCTGTCACCTAACACCTCGGGGTTAGGCAGCAACTAAATGATGCCTGGCAGGATTGGAAAGTTTTTCAAACTGAAGGCATTGTTTCCCACATCAGGTATCTGAGCCCCTTCATGAGCTTGACTCTCTTTTGAACCAGCCCATGGATGTGGATCCAGCTGGACACGTGCCCCTCTCCTGCCGCTGCTGTGTTCAATGTACCCATTGTACTGCGGGAATGTGCGGGGAATAATTGTGCTGATAAGCTCAACATTATCTCAGTTATCAAAAGTGTGTGACGGTTTTTTTCCTATATGAACTTGTTGGAATCAAATCTTTTTTTTTTTTCTTAAGTCAGGCTTTACAGGATCCACTGGGGAGTGGTAGGAGCCTAAGCGTGCACTCCCAAGTTACTTGCTTTCCCTTTTGAGTACTTATTTTGGAAAAGCTTAGCAGTGAATTATTACACTGCCCTCCCAGATGAATTATAGCTCACCACAACCACCCAAATGCTTAATTTTCTGTAATATCTAAGAGGAAATTACTGTCTTAATCTTTGAATGTATGATTCAAAAAACAGATTGTAGCCCATAAACCCAGTTCTTTGGTTGCCTTTAAACACTGTGTTCCCAGGACAACAACGCAGATCATTCACTGGCCTGTTCTCCTACCTTCATCCGAAACAAAGGTGATTATTTATACAAACAACGTCTTCTTATAGATCTTCAAAAGGAAGACACAGAAGAACCTTTGGTGCAGAGCAGCAAAACAACAACTGAAAGAGGCAATACAATAACTCCACTAACACATTTTTAGTGCTGGGGGCACTAGTGAAGAATTATGGGATGTTCAGCTGCCTATTGTCAAAATTGAATACTCACTATCTTTCATCCAGTTTGCCATTTAATGGGAAGGTGTCTACATAGGTGCTTGGTGGAAATCTATGCTGCCCTTTCCCTATGGAAGAGGACAGCCATATCTACCAGGCCTCCATGTAGAAAATTAGTGGGCTCTTAATTTTTAATGTTTCCATTCACAAGCTGAGCTTGTTCCTTGTACTTCATGGGACAGACTCATTTGGCAGAAGACACTTCCTGACTACTTCTTTCCATACTCCTAAAGACTTTTTTTATTTTAAACATAATTCAGGAATTAAGGCTCAAGAGGTCATCAAGGATGGTCACAAATTTATTCCTGAAGTCTTTTCAAGACAATGTTTTATACTTCATAAATAGGCACTATAATCATTAACAGCTATAATGACATGCCAAGGGGACTGACATGACATAAAGAAGAATAAAAAGAAGCCCTGGTGACTATGAGGACATCTTTTTTATAAAGCTGGTTTTATGAGAGTTGAGTGTTTGAGTTCTTGCACTATGCTGTCATAAAACAGTACCCAGCTCAACTGAGTAGCTGTGCTAAAATCACAGAATCACAAATTTCATCAACATCCATGCAGCAGTTGTTTGGAGACCTAAACTATGTGTTAATTTGGACTGGATATCAGGTACTGGGCAACCAGGAGTCAATGGCTTCCTAGGAACATCTTTTTTTGGGTTTTGTTTGTGTGGGTTTTGGGTGTTTGTTGGTTGTGGGGCTTTTGTGGGGTTTTGTTGGGGGTTTTTTGTTTGTTTGTTTGGGAAGTTTTTTTTGGGGTTTGTTAGGGGGTTGGGCTTTGGTTTTTTATGCTTAATCCTGGGTCGATTATTTTCCCAGGAATCGATTTCTGAGGTGCGGTGTAAAATGACACCACTGTGAGTACAACCTTACTCACCCAGTAACTACCCGGAGCGCAGGAGGTGACAATGAGTTTATCAGAACCTAGACCTTAATATAGAAAGCAAATAGAAAACCATCCAATGAAACATGAGATACAAAAGTGATATGAAACAGTATCTTATTCACTGATCAAAATCACCCCAAACAAACTGGCCAGTGAGCTATATTGATTTGCCATCATCTGAATCTCCTGATTCACACACCGGCTTCAGCCAGAGGAAAAGAGGAGGGGGGGAAAATGTGCCAATACAAAAGAAGAACAAATAAAACTGAAAGAGAACAGGGAAATCACAATATTTGAATGTTATTAATCAAGGAAAGCTACTTAAGCATGTAAGATAACTAGGTCTCCCTCCATTCTCCTGATAAAACTTCACTAATTTCTAGAGGTAATAGTAAGTGAGTTGGGTGTTTTGTGGCTTCATTTCTTTCCTACTGTTAGTGTTACTGTTTTCCCCAACTGATTTACATCTCTGCTTAGAGAAAGCATTCTTTCCCATGGTAAGAAGACAAAAACAAGGAAGAAAGAAACATCTAATATGACTCACAACCATTGCCAGCCTCAAATATTTATTCTTCCTTCAGGCATTGATTACACCACCCTACAGAACACTGTGCCACCTTCTGTAAAGTTATTTAAATCTGTCTCACCTCCTAGTTTCTTTTTCCTTTTTTTAATGCTTATTATCTGGAGGATCTCTTCCAGGCTGCTAGCACTAGGCCATGTTATCTTACCTTTAAAAAAATAAAAAATCTCATACTTCTTTTTTTTTTTCCATAGCTCTAGCCCTTAATTTAAAGAGCCCAATTTGACACCGATTCCTCGCTGAAACAGCTCATTCTTTATTTATAAGTTTGCCTGAGTAACAATAGATGTTTTTCTGCCCATACTTACTAGCATGACCTCCACAGAGTCTACAGGACTGTCCTTGAACCCTGACCAAAGTTCTGCTCTAACACATGCCATGGATTCTGGCTTCCCATAGAGAGCACATGCATTACTATCAAAAATTATTTGGTATGACACTAAAACACCCTTGCTGCTTTGTCAATATATTAAAAAGGAAAAAAAATGCAACAAAACCAAACAACACTCTTCCCCAAATTGCTGATTATTTAAAACTGTTCCTGTTCTTTGAACTTGCTTTGCCTTCTACCATCTTCCAGAAGAAATCCAGGAAAAAGGACTGATTAGGTCCCCTCTTACTTCTACCATCCACAACCAAATCTTAACACATGCCAGCACTTGTAAACACGTATTTTCTGTTTCTCCCTGCTCTGGAAGTGAAGGGAATGGCTTCACTATTGGGTGAATTTGGCTTATGTTCAGAGATAAGACCAGACGATTTACAAGAAGTGCCAAGCTATTATAACAAGGAATCTCCATACCACCACTGCTCAGAAAGGCAGAGCAGTGCTCTAGGGAAGAAGAGGGCACCTGTGGCTGTGCACCTCATAAAGGGCAGCATTTTAGAGAATCTGTGTTCTCTGTAGCTCCCTGTGGTGTCTATAGCATGGCTTCTAGTGTTTTGTTTATTGAAGTCCACTGATCATCACAGAAGAGAAAACTACAGAGAAAAAAAAAATCCAGCCAAGATCAAAGACACCAGAAATCCTAGTAGATGAAAGCCTGTGCTTCCAATGCTGCTGACCATGTGATGATAGTTCGCAGCTGAGGGGCCTGGAAAAGACAAAGTGGTCATAGGTCCTCCTGCAGAGAGCTACTGAAATCATCATGGACCTGGCTAGAACTGTAAGGTCCACCAATACATGTCCTTAAACTTCCAGCCATCTAGATCCCTTCTAGAGGACAAAAAGGAAGAAAATATGAAAGGCCAGAAGCAAACACAGTACAGCTGCAGTGTTCCTAAGACAATTTAGTAGATAGGATAATACCAAAAAAGCCTCCCATTCAGTAAGAAATGCTACATCACTTGCAGCTCCACTCAGCCAAAAATTATTCCTTCCCAATTACACCTATTCTTCCCTTCACTCTGAGACTTCATGACCCCACGGGATGAAGTCTGAAAAAATGAATACTTTGTATTCCTGAGTATTACCTGCACTTAGGTAAACAAGCAGCACAAGGGAGAGAGGGGGAAACACAGGGAAGGTGTGGGAAAGCAAAAGGGTAAAGTAATAGGGAATAAGGTGAGAAAAAGAATTAAAGCAAAATCAGTGGGATGATTTGGAATAATCTCCTTTTACTCTAAGTGGTCAATCATTAACTCCATGGTGGCTTTGAAGGAAGAGGGCAGGAGGACCTACATCAGCTGATGGACTATGCAGAAGTCCATCCCATAGCTCAGAGACTTGACTCCACCTATCCTCTGGAAATGGGGAGCAGAAAAATAAGGCACTGACAGGGCTGAAAGAAACTGATCGAATGTCCTGACTGAGTCAGTGGCCAAGCTGACATCTCCTTTTCCTGATCTCTGAAAGCAAGACTGCTGTTTCCTTATCTGACTCTAGAGGACATCCAAATGTACTTGATTTTCAAAGGGCCCAACTGCCTTCTGGAAAGGATAGGTTTAAGAACAGGCAGTAAATACAACTCCTTTACAGCAACTAATTCATTCATTGCAAATCGCCTTATGATCTTTTTTAACCAACAGCCCAAAGCAAGATTGCAAGATGGGGCTCACACTGTACAGAAGGATTATGGCAATTAAAAATATGCATACAAAGACTCAGTCCTGAACTAACTGCATTTCTGGGGTACACATCTGCTACATTTAAAAAATAAAATCACATCAAATGCACACACAACCACATTTGTATCCATGCAAGCAATA
The DNA here is from genome assembly GCF_017639235.1 of Corvus kubaryi. Taxonomy (NCBI): domain Eukaryota; kingdom Metazoa; phylum Chordata; class Aves; order Passeriformes; family Corvidae; genus Corvus; species Corvus kubaryi. The sequence continues at coordinate 11,973,752 of NW_024581137.1, forward strand.
TGCAGTGTGCCTATGCTTACCCCTGCAAATGAAAAACAGCACCTCTCTTTCAAACACTGAAAAGCTCCTAGGGATAACCTTTCACAAATAAACAACCTGCTCTGCTCGGAGAGGGATTTTATAAAGAACAGAGATTACAATGGGCTTAATCATGATTAAACACTGATCTGGCTCAATCTACTCAAAAGCAGACAAAAGATAAATAAAAACCTCCAGCAGATGCATTTCATACTGGAAATTCTGGAACCTCAATTGACGTCATACTTTTTATGTTCTGATAATATCTGGAGGAAACAGTACACTGGATCAAGAAAACAAAAGCAAATTTTTAGTTAAAATTTTCTGTGTGCTGTGTAGAAAGAAGGTGGCTACAGCAGGGAACACACAGGGCAGCTCAGCATTTTACAAACCTGTTTTTGACTGCAGCTGAAATTGCACCAGCAGAGCAATGCCACGAAAAAGAAATGAGCACTCCCTTTTGCCCTCATCTCCTGTGTCTTACTCTGTAAAACTGTGCAACAGTAGTCACTGAATTTCTCCTCAGACAAAAGCTACTTCTGATCAATGGCAGGCATGTTAAATTTCTTTCAGTAAAATAATGCCACCTCATCATTATCATCCCAGTTGTGCTTCACTGATTCTTCATGCACAGTGTGAAAAGCCTGTGTGATGGAAAGGGGCTGTATTTAGCAAATATCTCCCAAATACAGACATCTGGTCTTTCCTATGGGTGAGGAAATCCGGGAAACTGATTCCACATCATGGGAGACAACTCTAGCTGTTAGTACTGCTGAGGGAGGTGGGAAAAGTCAAAACATGAGCACAGATTGTAGCGATTGTTTGCTTACAGTGCTAAGCTTTCCATTTAATGCAACAAGGTAAATATGAGGAAAGATAAATAGCTCTTTATATGGGGTGGGGGGAATCTACCTGGAGGAGTAGGCTGATCAGAGTTTTCTCATTCTATCATCTCCATCAGAAATTCCCAACGGAAGACCAAGTAAGGTTAGGCCAGCAGACAGAAGAGATCCCTTCCTGTACCGGCAAGGTACATCGCTGCCTGTCCTCATGTCCAGAGAATGTGCTCTGTGCTTCAGAGGCACCACGTGAAAGACTTGAAATCCCTCTTGATTTGTGACCTCCAAAATTTCTCCAGTGAAGGTGAAAATCTCCACATAGACAGTGCAAGCCTACTGATAATTACTTTGTTCTTTTCACTTTTTTTTCACTGACCTCTTGGACATAGCTCACATAAATTTGCCATCACTGTTACAGGGAGACCTTAACAGTGAAACTTATGTTACTTACACTGATTTTGAGGCTGCAAGTTATCATCAACTTCAAGAACATCATCTCTACACAAAATCAAAATTCTCACCCCAATTCCTATTGTCCTTCAGCCCACCTAGTGTGTCTCATGGCAGTCTAAATAGATATCTTCCAACTTCAGGCAGAATAACCACCACTTTGCAGATGAATTCCACACTTAACAAACTGCAGATCAGAATCACAGATTTGCATTTATCAGATGAGAAGCCAACAAACTTCCCTGTCTATGGAGTCAAGTGGACAGTACTTTGTCATCCTGGGTAACAGCAGATGCATTTACTTTTTAATACACAAATAGCAAAATAATGGGCTACTGTTGCTTGTTCACAAAGCAGGCTTACCCTGTAAAAAGCTGTCAGGGGATTATTAAATCGTACAAATTATTTAGCTTTCCTCTATAACCCACCTCTGAAGGAGAAATGAGCTCAAGAGCCCCTGTTAACACCTGAAAGATGCAGGAGGAAACACTTAGAATGCCAAGAATACTTTTTTTTTTCTTGTAAGATGAATGACTCTTCCTGCACAATTCACTGGCATCAAGTACGAATAAGAACAATTGCTTTGGTGCACATGCTTGCCTATGGAAAAGGACTATGAATTTAAATGCTAAAACAGTAACCAATGTGAAATGTCACCTGGCTAGGCAGTTCAACCTAATTACTTACGCAGATTTATTTTTAAACTATAAAAACAGCATGTTCCTTGGGAGAATTATTTTTTCCCCTTCCCCAAATAAATACAATTAACATTTGCCAAGTAGAATTCTTCTTCTGCAATTAAGGACTTGCCAAAATTAGATAAAGTAAAGTACTCAAAAAACACACTGGGGCAAGAGTGGCGCTGGAGTCTCTCCGAGAGCTGTGCTCCTGGAAGAGGAAGAGATGTTTCATACAGGACTCAGCACCAACAAGCCTGCGTGCCTGTGATACTTCTTTCTAAAGCCTGAGTGGCCTTGAACCCTTGTGGGGACGAGGCTGGCATGACTGGAAGCCCTCCCATGGCATCTCTCCATCTGTGTTCTTCCTGCCCTTGGCAAATGCCAGCAGCCCTTCTGAAGGGAAGGCATGTAAGTAACACAATCCCACAGCAGCAGGGCAAGCTCAGCAAGGGGACAGGGGGAAGCAAACACAACAGTTTGAAGGCTCAAGATAGGACAAAATACAGGTAAGCACGGGCTTGGTTTTAAGCCACCTGTAAGAGCGCTCACGTGGAGCCTGTGCTGGAATGGGTCTGATTTGCTATGGCCAAAACAAACGCAAACAAGCCCACCTCTGACCCAGAATTTTCTCCAGGTAAAGGCTCTTGTTGTTCTTATGTGACCTGGTTCACTGAGATAAATTATTTTCCCATTCCTCCTAACAACAGCAAGCATGGTGCTGCGGCTCAGCTCCACATGCAGCACCCTGTCTGTGGTGCTTACAGGACGTGGCACCTCAGAAAAACAAACCAGCTCATTAGCAGCATCTGCGGGTCAGTCAAGCTTGTCCCAATCCAGGACGGGCTGTAATTAAACCCTGCCAATCATCCCTTCTGTCTTGGCAACCCCAGGCATAAATGCTGCGAAGTGTGGTAGATCTTTGGCTTAAAGGGCCATTTAGGCCCAATATGCCAAAACACTGGGGTTTAGGAAATTAAGCAAATAGAGTCTTTGCACGGCACAAAGCTTCGCAAAGTGTGCTCAGTTCATTCTCAATAGCCAAGGTGGGAGAAACATTTAAAGACACTTAAATACCTAAGATAGAATGGCATGAAATGCTTTTGCAGAAAGCAAGACCCCAACAGTTCAAGCAAGTTCTCTCAGCCTGCTCCAACAGTCCACTGCCTTCATGTGCCTCACCTCACATTCTGCCTGTGTTATTTACGGCCAGAATAATTTTATGACACCGTCTCGAGGCCCTGGTTCTCAAGAGACTCGCTACACACGCACTCGATTTCAATGTGGTTTGATTTCATAGAGCTAATCTGCAGCCCCTAAGTCTGTTCAGGGGGGCACTGCTGTTCAGCAGGCAGCTGCTGCTCACTCTGGGATTCTATGCAAGTATCAAAAATATGTAAGAACACTTTGAAAGCTGGGCATCGAATTTTAGAAAGTTTCCAAAGTTCAAAACCATCTATGAAAGACTGAAAAGTGCCCTATAGGAAAAATAGTTCTAGGTTACCATGTCCACAGATGCTTTAAAGAAAATTTCCCCTCAAAAACCAGAAAAACCCGTCTTAGAATAAATATAAAAATATTATCATTTAATAATATTCTGTATTCCTGCGGTATAATGATGATAAATAATGGCTTAAGAATACAAAACTCAGCACAGTGTTCTTAAAACCTGAGTCTGCAAGCAGGCTGGACAAGGGAAGTCTCTGGGTTTCTTTCCCCTCCTGTACTTAAAAAATAAAGACAGCAAATTTCTTTGAACTTACATCATTCAAGCCCGTTATTTTCCATAGGGCTAAACTGGCCTTTTAAATTCTTTAAGCTTGGCATTGTATGAAAGCAGATATCAAATATTCAGAGAGCTCAATTTAGAAAGATCATTTTTCTGAGGCTGAGCCTTTCTGAAGAGCTTCCTGCAGCACTCCAGACAATGCCTCAAACAGCCACTCCCACCAGGCTGAGGTCACTTAACCTTGCCAGGCCATGTTTTTGGAGGCATCAGGCCAAAGGGAGGTACGGGTCCATTGGAAAGTTGGGAAATGTACAGGGTGTGAGGTGCCAGAGAATCCGACTGCTGCAAACGATGAAAATTTGCTAATATTAACCTGTTTTGCACAATGAGTGCTTGAGAGCCACGTCTTGTTCACTTGTGAAAAACTACAGTGTCACCCGTGTGGTCCTTTGTCACTGCCTTTCATCAAAATCTACTTCTTCATGTCAAAATCCGAGTTCACAAAAGCCAGTGAAGAGATGCCCCGTGAGAATTAACTGGGGTGTACAGAGAGCCTCTGTGAAATGCATCTCCGGTCAGTGGCAAAGCTCAAGGCTGAAGCACCCACTGCTGCTATATTTCGTTTTACTCACTATTTCTAGAGTACCCAGCAAATGCAGCCTGAACACAGAACTGCAGGACCTTCTCCTTCACATGTTCAAGGCAGGAGAAGGTTTGCTCCTTCCTCCCCAAGCCTTGCCACACCACTCGTAGCTACAGAGGGGCTGCTTGGGTCAGCACCAGCTCAGTGCCTGCGCTAAGACAGCAGCTTTTCCAACAGGGCTTCAAATTCAGTTGTTTTATTTGCACCCTAACAAGTCTCTCATGCTGCCTCACAGCTGGATCCTTGCTCTTGCAGGTGAATGAGTTAGTGTAGGAAGTGAAGGGAAGCCACTGGTCCCAGCAGGGGCACTGGGAGTCCAGTCCTACCTGCCAGGCCAGAAGAATCATAATGCAAAAGAAATAAAAAATTTGGTTATTCATTCAGAAGAAGGCCATAACAGAATGGTCTGGGTTGGAAGGGCGCTTAAAAGATCATCCAGTTCCAACCCACCTGCCATGGTGCCAGGGACACCTTTCACTAGACCAGGTGGCTCAGAGCCCCATCCAACCTGGCCTTGAACACTTCCAAGGATGAGGCATCCACAGCTCTGAGGAACCTGTTCAAGTGTCTTCTCACCCTTGCGGTAAAGAATTTCTTCCATATATCTGACCTAACCCTGCTGTACCTGCAATATCCTTGGCTAAAGAGCAACACTGGATTTTATTATTTACTGCTTATTAAGCATTGCTTACCCCAAGCTTGCTGTAAAATCAGAGAACACCAAAAGCACATGGTCAGCTTAGACAAAACATTGACCCTCTGCCTTCATGCACTATGGAGCTAGGAAGATGTCCTATTTTATGCCACATGATTTTCCATGAAGTTAGGAAGCACAACTAACACAGAGGGCTTTAAGAGCTTAAGCACGTTACAATAGTTGCATTAGATGTATTTTAAATACCTTTTCCAGTGCTTCTCTGTCAGCCAGCTCCTGCACAGCCAAAAGCTTGATACTGTAAGAAAAAACAGAGAGAAAAAGAGAACTAATCACTCCACTGCAAGCATTACAGAAATCGAAGTAAGAGCAGAATTGAAACTCACTTTTTATCTTCTTTCTTGACAAAAGAAATACAAGAAATGCTCAGGATAAAACACACCAAAGCAAGAGAGACAGTGTCACTTTGTTTGCTTTGAATTAGTTATCACAAGCAGATTTTTTGGTTTCCAAATTACAAGCACATCTGAATTTGTCTTACAGAGAAACTGCATTAATCATTACTTTTGTAATATCCCAAGTTAACACCAAAGGATCTTCTGAATGACAAACACAGAAGAATATTCTAGACATTTCTATCAGTTGTAGTCAGCTTTGTTCCTCAGTGTCAACAGGTTTCTACGAGTCCCAAAACAGCCATTCCCATGGATTTACAATGTTATATATGAGGTGCAGTAATTAAGACAACCCAGCTCAAGAAATTTGAGGGAGAGATGACAGAAATGTGCACCACTGTTTAAAAGTGGGGTAGAAAGATAATCCACAATTATTTTTCTTGTAATGCCCTTTACTACTCAGTCCCAAATTTCTTCACCTACTGAATCTTTCTTCTGCACACTGAATTTCATTCACTTCAACAAGGTTATGAGAGTTACTCAAGCAGGATTCTACACCTGTATTGCAACTCCACATGCTCACTTCCCTTACCCATCTTAAACCCAGTCACTTAATATATTATCCTTGGACTCCAGAGGATAATTTCCTTTACCCAGGGATACGAAAACATTTGCATGGCAGAAGAAGAATCAAATGATGCATATAAATATTGTTTAAGTTATTCTCACCACCCTGCACACAGACACAGTAAAAATCCAGTATAGTTAAAAGCTCATATTCAAGAAGGTGTGAATAGTCCACACAGAAGTCTGCCAAAGGATATAACACAAAAAGTTTTATTAGCCTTTCAGAACCCCAGAGCAATATTGCATAACTCTTGAACATCCACTGGCACCTTATATGCTAATTATGTACATCCATCCTGCAACAGCAGCTGGCAAAGCACAGCTGTAGTCCTGTCCTTCTACGGCATTCCACTGCAGGTATTCACAGCCTAATCCCTAAACACCAATGTGCCTTCACTTTAATGGACTTCTAGCTTTCAGTGTCTTCAAGGCATCATAAAAAGCCTATATCCAATGAATTATAAAATAGCCACAGACAATACATTTCTAGTCTGTAGAGACTATTACTACTAAGACAGAGACGGTGGAGATGGTTCAGAAAACAGTGGGATAATCAGGAAAATGAAAAAGGTATTCCATTAAAGCCCAACCACTATGGTAGCAGGGGACATGTGATTTGGGGTTATGGTTTGGTAAACACACTAGGCTGCACACAAGCATTCAGCTGAACTGGAAGGCACCGAGGGAAAGTACAAAACCAACAATACCAAGGTATTTTTAATCATAATTTTCCTTGTAATTCAGCCAGCATGCAAAATAAAGATGGGATGGGCAACAAGCAAAGAAGGCACCTCCATTTAAAAAACACTGAAATACTGTGTCCAACTCAGAAGGAGCCTCAGCTGATGCACCTTGGAGAAGAATGTCCAACAACCCAGGCAGTATCAATGCAGCCACAGTCAAGATCTGTCTCTGAACTCAGGAGCCACCTCTTCATTTTGGATGACTCACCTCTGTTGCAGTGCACTTGAGAAAAACACGGGACAGGTGAGAGGGAGGTAGGCTAACACACACACGGATGCATTCAGGCTGCCCACTGCCAGCTGGGCTGCTGCAAGGGGGGCTTCAAGTCTGCATGTACATGAGCTGCAGGTATGCAAATTACTTTTGTCTTTTTCTTTTTGAAGCTAGAGACTTTTTGATTACTTAATCAAATAAATCAAGGCTGCAGATGCTTCAAACAATTGACTGATTTATTTCTAGAACATTATTTGTGAATTATCTGACACTCAATAGCTGCAGAAGAAAGATGCAGACTGCCCCAAAAGCAAGTACCACTTTCACTAAAGATCATCATCTCACTGTAAAAACCTTCCTTCCTTCCCATTTATACCTGTAAAGCCCCACAAGAAGTTTTTCAACTGGTGTGTGTTTATTTAAAACAAGTAATACAGTTACACAGAAGCAAGTAACAAAACAGGAAGCAGGAATCATTTATTTTATTTCATTATATTATGGAAATGCTGTACCCTTGTTCAGAGGTGAAGAATCCATACAAAGGGTTTACATTTTGCAGAGATACTGCATATGCAGGGTCAGAATCAAATCTCAATTCAAAGTTGCTACATGATTTGCAGCAACACTGGTTTGATTCCTGGAGAGAAAAAGACTTCCTCTGCTCTTACAAATTGAGATATCAATGTTTGCCCAGTATTTTACTCTTTTCTCCTCAGGTGACACCTGAAAATACCTCAGGTATTTTTTCTTGGTTAAAAGGAATCCACAAGTGCAAGTATCAGCCTTTATACAACCAGCTGCAAGATCCTTCTTTCCTCAAAGCACCATCACAGATGCTGTCTCTGTCCACGGGATTACAGTCCACTACCTGGAACATTGTTCTTAATAACCAATTATTTACTGCTATTGCTTCTAGCAGTTCCAAGCAACATTAGTATGTGCTACTTGATGCAATGTCAGCCTGGAAATGCAGCTTCTTTCAAGGCTGCTGCTTTGGGCATTTGATGCTTCAAAAAGAAATGAGGCTGTTTATTTAGGCACTACATCAGCAATCTTAAAACCACTGAGAGCAGCTCATAACTTCATTTGCTGTTTGTAGCTTTTGTGTTCACCAAGGATTTCAGAGTAGATGGGAATACAGTCAGTAACTGAGGGGAGGAGTAGGGGGGAAGTAAGTCTCCAATAAAAAAAATCTCAAATTAAATGCAAATAGAGTTACCAAAAGCCAATGCTGGAGCACAAGCTCTTGCAGTCTACAATACAACACTTAAGTATCCTGTTTATATATACCCTTGGCATTATTTCTTTCATCTTCACCCGTGTTGTGCAAACACTAACTCATGAATAAAGTCATAGAAAAATCCTATTTCCCCAAGAAACCTTATGGCTCCTGAAGAGGTTGCTCTAACCTACCAGCTTTAAAATATACTGGTTAAGAAAGCTGTAATATGAGTAACCATACTGAAAATGGCTCTGCTCGAATCTGAAACTCTATTAAAAATACTCACTGACTGAATTACTTACATGATCTATTTAAACAAAGCTATTGAAATTAATATCCTGGCACCCCAGGCACACTCAAAATACTTGAAAACATGCAGTGATCAGGATGAAGGACTCTCCTCCAGCAATGAAAATACGCAAACATGATGTGCTGTCAAGGAAACACATGACTCCCTCTTTTTTTTGGCCATGGGTGACGCACAGCATTCTCCTCTAAGGGAATTCCTTTTGGTTTCCAGAAGATTAGTCACAGTGCTGAGCAAACGCCTATAGCTACAGCACATTTCTACACCTCAGGGTATCATTGCAATCCTTTCCTCAAAGTCTTCCTACTTAAAAACAAGTAGCATTGGGTTTCTCTTTCTAATCCCACATACCCAGGAGTAATTTAAATCTTTGGCAGTCTTTTGCAACGCTGTGAACTTGCAGATAGGTCCCTTGCTGGCTGGTGCATTCCTGTTCACCATGAGCCATCATGACCGCGGTTAATTCGCGCTGAGCTTCACTTCCCAGCTTGAATTCACGTTGCCCACAAAATCCTATCTACTCTTGCAGTGGGGAATGTTGGGGTTTTCCTAAGAACCACTAGAGGGTCATCTGCCTGCAAACCAGTGAACCTATGGCTCTGCAGCAAGGCACATGGGATAGACCAAGACTGCCGCACAAGGCAGATCCCAGATCCATCCATGGAGAATGCACCTGAGGTCTTCACCTGAGGAAGAGAAGCTGCTTCCTCCAAAACTAGCTTGAAGGGTGCTTTAGGGGTAGAAAGATTTTTAGAATTACAGTCAGTTTCTGGACCACCCGCGCACAGAACTAGAACTGCAGCCACTATGGACACAGGTCACCTGGCTGCCATGAGCAAGAGAGAGGGTCCCCAGTGCAGAGCATTGATGAGCACAGTGACCTCTCTGCTGAGCTGAGCACAGCGTGGAACTGAGGCTTCCATTCAGTGCAGAACCCAGCAATTTTGAGGAAAAGGGAAAGAGGAGAAAGTGAGGAAAATGTAAAGCATTAAGTTCAGCAACCAGAGACTCAGTGAAGTGTTTAAGCCAACGCTTGGCCTCACAACGGTGTCCTACAAAAGCTCAATTACATACCTTTGCTCGAGGCCTGAGTTTTTCCAAAAACCTCATACTTTCTACCAGCCAGCGCATAAGCCTGAAGTTAACAACATTGAGAAATGCCATTTGACTTCTCTTGCTTTTCTGCCTCCTTCTTCAGCATACAGCTATACCAAATCTTGCTTCAGCTAGACTCAAAGACATTATTATGAATAGCCCATGCAAAAACCACTCAATCTCAAAGTTGTCATTTCAAACAACATTAAATAATTCCTTTCTCCCTCCCTTTTAGTCTACAAACTCTTCCTCTTTGTTCTTGAGATAAGATCCCACAAACATATTATGGCCCACAGGAAAGTATTATGGATCACTTACATATCTAAGAGTAGAGCGTGAGTGCGTGTAACTAAGTGCTTAATGACAGACGCACGTGTGACTTAGTTAACAAAAAGAACAGGACAAAACCACTTGGGCCACCAAATTTGTACACCAAAACTGTATTTGTAAATCTGTCCAAACAGCCTTACTCATAAATCTATTCTGCTCTAAGAGATGGGCACAAAACATGAGAGTTGGACTAAAAAAAGAAAAAAAAAAATGCAGCTGAGCTGTGCTAGTGGTACCTGGTACCTGGGAGGGAGCACTCCCCATCAGCTGCCTGCTGTCCCTATCCCTCATCTTGGTCTCCAGCTCTGCTGCTGAAATCAATGCTCATCACCCTTCACACTGCAGCCCCTCTTTTTCCTTTGGCATTTGCTGGATGACAGAGTGAGTAACAGTAAGGATGGGGAAGCTACCCACATGTGTATGTGTTCCCTGTGAGGGCTGTGGTGGTCCCCACTGCCTCAGCTGTCAACAGCCTGAGGGTAAGGGCTGTGATTAACTGTTTTCTAATTGTTTTAAGTATAGCCAGATGCTTAGGCATCAAAAATGACACATGCTGCTTTGGGAAATACATGGAGAGTGGGGAAAGGTAACAGCCCAAAAATGACAAACATGGAAAACCCCAGATCTTGTGGCTTAAACAAATGTGGGAAGAGGTGGTGGGGGTGGTGTGTATGGGGGGGAGTGTTGTTTGGCTGTTTGTTTTAACTGTAGAGCTGCTGCTGGAGTTGTCCCTTGCTGCTAATGCCTAATGGGACCCAAGACTTCTCTTCCTGGCTCTGTCTGCCGCTGTGATGATTACCTAGCACAAGAGTAGGTGAAAGAACAGCAGGCTCCCACCAATAGCATGGCAAACTGTTTAACACACTGAGATGATGGGGCACCAAGTCTGAGCATCCTGGGGCTGCAGAGGGATCTGTGCCACTCCTTTTTTGGGGCTGCCCACACTGACCAGGGCAACGGATCACCTAAGTGGGGTGCCTTTATAGTGAAGGAGCAACCTTTAAGACTTTCATCAATGCATGCACTGTAAAAAAACCATTTTTGCTGGCATATCCCATTTACAAAGTTGTCTTTCCCCCTCAAGAAGACCCTGTTCACTCACACCCCCATAAAAATAAAAGCAGCAGGAGGAAAGAAAAGCAAGCTCAATGACTTTCAGCCTTGCACACTTCCTCCATTTAGCCCTATGAAGTTGGATGAAGAAAAAAACCCCCAGTTTCTCCTTTTCCAATAAAAGCATCTGCATCTTCTCAATCACTCCTCAAATGGAAGGAAAAACGGTGTCCACTGCCACATCTTAACAGCTGCTGGAAGCTACCAGAGAGTTTATGCAGTAAGCTGATGGGCTTGGATGGGAACACCATGCCATATTGCTTTGGGACTAACTGCCAGCTAATGACACAACAAAATACATCGGAAGATTCTCAGGAAAAAATGTTATCTACAGTAAGAAGAAATTATGATAAAATCAAGGAGCTGCATTTCCTACATATTAAATGTATTTATATCTATCTATACATAGATAGATATAGATACACATAAAACAGATAATATCTGTGTTATATATAATTTTTAAAACATTCATACATATACACAACTACATATAGATTAATTTATTTAGGGCTACTTTTTTTGCAGCTTCCTCATTGGGATGAAAGCGGACATTCTTCAATGTCTAGTCATTGCTCATCTGCCTGCAGCATGGTCTGAAACCAAAAAGGAGATCAAGGCACTGCAGCTGGAAAGGGAACCAAGAGTAAATGGAAGGAGCAGGGAAGCTGAAATCCATCAAGCAAATTGGCAATGTAGTGCAGGCCACACAAACACTCCCACCCTGATGTTTGCATTCATGGATCCTATTACATTATGTGAGTGATTGAAGTATTTGTCATGGGGAGAAAGGAAACTGTAATGGAACTAGAAGAGGGAAAACATGAATTATGGATGGTTACTACTGAGAGCTGAAGGGGGAGAACAGCAGCATTACAAGGCAGGAGGCAATTGAAATAGTTCATTTCTTTCCTTTCCTATTTCAGTGGTTCCCTGGGTTCAGGGATGCTCTCTACTTGCTGTCCTCTGTCCTAAACTTGTAGCAAAGCCATCATTTTGCAGGACCTGTGAACTTTGCACTGAGGATCTGATTTATGTTCAGCTGATGCTGTGGTTTCAGTGCAGCTGTATCATTGCAGGAACAGAACGATGATTCATAAACTCTGGGCATTGTGTATTGCCAATGCACGAGAGCAAAACCAAAAAGGTTGCAAGAACAGCAAACTTCTTCCTAGAATTCTGGAAGGGAATAAAACATGCTCACAATGACCCAAACCACAACCAACTGCAGAAATCATGTGAATGCCCATGTATAATGAGATCTGGAAGCCTTGTTGACCACCTCCTTGGAAACACCCAACCCAAGCTATTTCCAAATGGATGAAATCCATGCTGCTGTGCATACAGACTTTCACTACATCAGTAAGCAGAGCAGGTCACGCTCAGCAAAATTAAGAGGGGAACTCCTCAAAACTCACAGAATCTCTGTGATGCTAAGGAAACATCACTCTTGTCCATCTTCCCAGAAAAGGTGTCTCCTGAGCTGTGAGGCAGTGATGCTTTTTCAGGACACTTGTCCAAATTCTGGGGGTTCTACAGTAGACAGGGGGTTAGGAGCAACAGGGAGGCATCCTATTCACCTCTTTCTCCACACAGAGGATCAGATCTTGGGCATAACTCTTTCCTTTTTTTAGGTAAGGGGGAAGAAGACAGGACATCATTTCTACTTGTATGAAGTCTCCCTGAAGATTCCCTCAAACTTTTACATTAGAGGAAGTCACACAGGGCTCATCCTTTGGATGCATGCAACACACACATAAATACTGTCCTTTCTTTCATTATTAGGTTCACAAATCTGCATTTGAGGTACAGAGTACTGAAGACTCAAGCACAGTGCTAACTGTACTTATTAGAAACTCTTGACTAAGTTAGAGCCCATCCTATGGCCTTTTCTTTTGATATCCTGCTATTTCACTGTCCTTCTCCAATTCTGTCTCAGCAAACTGGTGCAATGCCAAGAGAGTGGCAGCGTTTAGAAAAGTAAAAAAGTCAGGGAAGACTTCCAAGGTCCTGAGAAGAAATGCTGGTTATTAAGGGCTGGGATACACTGCACTTGATTGAACAGAATCAAAGCTGATTCCTAAGAGGCAAAGGTTAATTAGGCAAATGGCTCAAAAGGATCAATCTGTTCCAACCCATTATTTGTTGATTTTTTTTTTTTTCATTTTAAAAGAGAGTTTAAAACAGACTAGGCAGCTGAAAGTATGTCCCAAATTCCCAAACGCATGAGATGAAACCACAAAAGGCCTGGGACTGCCAGTAACATATTGACTCCAGAGTAGTAGTCTAATGAATAAAGAAGCAGTAAATCAAATACCTATATTAAATTATACTAAACACAGCAATCTTGTCCATACATAAATATTAACAGCGACCAGGTACATGCAGGGGCAATGCAGCCAAACTCCCAAAGTCATTCAAAACTGACGGTGACAGTCCAGCAGGCTTCTCTGTCACCACTTCCACCTCCATCTTCACTGGTTGCTCCTGTGACAAACACTTCACTACATGATAATTCAGGCAACAGAAGCGAGTACTACTGCAAGTGGTACGTGTGTATATATGTGTGTTATATTTATGCACGAAAAATTACACCAGTTGTTGCAACTCACTTCTGACAGACGGCAAACCAAAATCAGTTGCCTGTATTAAAAAAAAAGAGGGGGGGGAGCTGGCTTTGAGTTTAATTCATATAATGAGAAAATGCATTTTTCTTCCTCAGTATTTAATTTCTTACTATATTTATCTAAGAGCAATAATGTCTTCATTCAAACCAGTTCACCTTACGCTCAGTGGTTTTGAAGTTGGGCAAAACCCTCTGTATAGTGTCCACAGTAGTAGGATTTTATTTTTTAGTTTTTCAAAAGAAGCCTGTTCCTCTGCAGGAAGAGAAAGACTCACAGAGAATGTTGTGTTTGTGACAACATTGATTTCTTCTGAGTCATTAAAACTGGACATGAACAACATTTAACTTGCACTAAATTATTCAAATCTGTCCAACAAGGGAGGAGACCAAGACTGAAAACAAAAATTTAGAAGGTCATAAAAATCAAAGGTGACTTAGAGCTTCCAAATACAGGCATTATGTTATAGTGTACGCAGTCTCTGGCATTTGGCTCTTTTTCTGGATTTTCTGAATCACTCCCTGCTGGGGTAGAGTCTTAGTTCCAGAAACAGCACCTTCTCCCACCCAATCCTGCCCTACTGCAGCAGTGGAAAAACTGAGTAGTCGCTAGTTAAATTAAATGGATATGCTTGGGAAAGGGCACACCACCACACTACCATTCTGCCATGAATTACAAGGCTACCAGCAAAATTATGGGGCCTTGGGAGGCAAAGTGATTTACAGGGACTCTACTTAAAAAATATACCTCTGTGTCCCTGCAAAATAAAATGTGACTTGAAATAGCCTGCTTCCCTTTCTCCATTAGGAATGTGAACCATATGCTATCAAGCCCTTATGTGAAAGCTCATCATGGCCCCTTATTCAGCCTCAGAAACTTAAGGCAGTATTACTCTGCCATACATGCACAGCCTTGTCTCAGAGAAATGAATTTACACAGATAAAATAATTACAAAGGAATATAGTGAAAGTCAGTTTGTTTTGTAAAATACTCGCTCAAGAGCAATGCTGAAGTTTTATGGTAGTACAACCACGATCAGCTGGTGACATCTGAGCGCCACCAAGATTTAGCCTGGTGTTGTGCAAAGAGCATTGAAGCTTCCTGGCTGAATCTGGATGTAGAACTCTGAAGTTTTTTACAGCACACTTAAGAAAGAGATTGACCCTCAAGAGCTGGCTCCTGCTTCGAAGAGGCTGGCAGAGTGCCACAGCCATTGTGCATTTCATATGAGCATCTTTTGCAGAAGACTTTGTGCCAAACTGGAATTGTTTAAGTGATGGAGGATGCTAAATACCAGGTATTAAAACAGAAGGACGTGCACAAGAAATGCTCCAAGAGACACTATGAAATCACTGAGGAGAGGCACTGTGACGGGGGAAAAGGAGCACTACAGAAACCAAGAGCAATGCTTTGGTCAAGTGCACTTTTCTCCATGGCTCTTTCATGAGCAGCTTATGTTGTCTTACAAATTTAAGGACATTTTGACAAAAAGGCTATAATGAAGTGCATCATTATAACAGGTAGAAAACAAAGCAGAAACTATATTAGCAGACGGCCTGTATTTTAAGGACTTCCCACTCTGTGGCCAAAAGCCAGCCCACTCGTATTCCTGGAGTGGAGCTTGGGAAGCTGGTGACAAGACCTTGACACCACTGCTCTGCAGGGGCAAGGGGCAGGCATCCAAAGACTTTGTCAAGGTGACTGAGACCTTGCTGCCATGAGAGGGGGAAAGTGTGAGTTTAACAAGATAACACTCACGCATTACTACTCCAACAAAAGTCTCCAGTGCAGGCCTAGCCTAATACTATCGAGCCTGCATGTCAACAGAGTGGAGCATCAGTCAGCACAGTCGTGTGCTGCTCCACACACAGGAATGGTGTCAGGACCCACCGCCAACAACTGGGTTGCTCTCTTTACAGCATCTATCCCATATGGTAAAGGGGAGGTCGCAATAGATGAGAATTCCTCAAAACTGTCACTCAGCTAGCCCACTTGAAGGTTACTGAAAACAGAACAACCCAAGCTTTGAATGAATATGAACATTCATCCTCCTAAAACTGAGGTCAACTGCACAATCCAAAACACGCAGTGAAGAAATGGAAAACTGTGAAAAGAAGCAGGCCAGAGAGAGCAAAGGCACATAACTCAAGTTCTGCATATCAGTGAAGATGACACTCCTCTGTCTTGCATGCTCCCAAGTCTTTAAATGTCAGAAAAGCCACAGAAGACAACTTAGCCTTCTCACAGTCTTCACCACTATTTACAAGTGGCGTTGATGTCAAGCCATAAAGAATTTTGTTTACACTGATGCAACACTCTCAGGTTGCCAGAAATGCAAAGAATATTGTAGTCAGAAAACAACAGCCAATTCTGAGGTTGCATCTGCAAGAGCCCACAGAAAGCACAAATTAGGTAAGAAAATTACCTGTTAAATAAGGGTAAGAAGTTAAAAGCCTTTTTTCCAAGAGCTAATTACAAAAGTATCCTATCAGCTTGTTCTACAACATCACACGATATTGCGTTAGAAAAGGGAATTTGGCTTATGGGGCATTTGAAGTGCTATCTATACAACTTTAACCCAAATAACAGACCAGATGGTCTTTCTATCAGTCCAATTGTTTTGTACTTCAGTAATGACTTCGAAGTGTGCTGAGGGTTACGTGAAGCTTAAGCCTCCAGTTAGCCAAAAGCCACAACTGCATATAGCCTTTGCTCTGAGTATCAGAGTGACACAGAAAGGTTTTGATTTAAACCTCCACGGGATGCATCACATAACTGTAACTCTAATCCAGGAGCAAATGTAATCTGTCCTCAGTTCTCAAAGTCAGAAAAACTGGCTGAGTCGACACTCTCCCAGCCAACAGCTGTCCTCAAACCAGCCTCTGCTCAGTTTGCTGGCAGAGATACACCAAGCAGAAGGGACAGACCACTCAAAAAGGAAGTATAAGCAACATAAACATGCAGCCGAGCAGACTGGCCTATTTCCACAGGCTGCTACCATTCACTTTTGCTACTGCATCCCAGGAAATTCCTTGAGACTGTGTGTGGCAAAGAGAAGAATCCTCTACCAACCAAATCCTGTGTGCCTGTCTCTACCAGTACTACAGTACCACAAACACAGGAACATTGGTCAAAAGAGACCAAATTTGATGCAGCAGTGTCCTCAACACGGGGCTATCATGAGGTCAGCTGTAGCTTCACCCAGCTGAGTCTTGCAAGCCTCTACAACACTACGACACTATGACCTTGGGATAACATCTTCCAGTGCTGCACCAGCTTCTGAGTGAGGAAGCTTCTTAAAATGTCTGTTATGAAGACCCCAAATGAACCAACTGCCCACTTGTACTAAAGCAGGGGGTTATTTTACCTGCACTGCTGGGCTATGGGCTTCTATTTGAGCTTCACAGGGCTTTGTTGACACAGCTGAGTTTCTTCAGGATCTTCTGGATTCAAGGGCTACCATCTGCCACAGTGGCCACTCCCTCAAATTACACACTGTTATAGAGCATATTAACTTATTACTCATCATAAAGGATAATTATCCTGTGTGGCAAATACATACTGCCACAATGGTCTTTGTTGGCAAAGGAAGAGGCTTATCTGCCTAGATACAGGGGTCAAGTAATGTTTTCTTTCCCCCCCCCAACAGCAGCTTGTGCCAGATTCCTTGCAGGGTGGAGCAAGACACACAGTAAAGAAGGCAAAGGGCTTCTCCGCTTTCCCTGCTGCTCTCATCTCACGTAATGGGATGCCACCACTGTCCATATAAGCATCTCACCTGGTGGTTCCCAGGCTTTCTGGGCTGCAGCCTGCTGTCAAGATTGAAGCTGCCCTCCACAGCAGATGACACGCTGTTGTGAAATATTTGACCAAAAGATACACAAAAGGGATGTCTCATCAACAATGAGACCACAGTCAAATCAGTCGCACCTCGGGAATGAGGTAGGTGAAAAGGAACTAATCCTTTATTTGAGCTTCTGCCTAGGTCTTAAACTCTGTGTAATTTTCTGGCATGGGTTTATTAATGTGCCATATTGAAAGTTTCCTTGAAGAAAGCACAGCAGAAGGTTTTTCCCCTTGTTCTATAATGTGCTTAGAAAATAGCACAGTTGAGTTACTTTACATGCACTTATCACAGCAGCCTCTTTGTTCTAGTATCTTATGACTTTGAGATCAGGACAAACTTCATAGTTAAGGAGTCTCATTAAAGTGATCTATTTCTCCTACAGAAGCAGAAAAATCTTAAGTTTCTGTCACAGCAGTTATCACTGAGAATTTTAAACTGTGGAATACTTGGATATGTGGAACAGCAAGTTTCAAACCAAGGGTGTTATATGGGTACACACACAGAAGCTCGTATCGCCTGCAATAACTGGTACTGTCACAAAAGCAGATCTTTTGGTCGATGTCTGCAGAAACACTGCATACAGCAGCCTGCCTAGTAAATGCTTCCCTGCAGCTGAGGACAGTGCACAGGAGCACGACAGCTCATAGTTTCTCCTCAGTCCTAAGGAAAAGCCATGTGCTATAGAAGCTCAAGAAGAATGCCATCAAAGTGGAGCCTCCTGAAACTCCAGGTGAATGGGCAGGACAGCAACAAAGCCAGGACCCCATGTAATTTCTAGAGCAATTCCTGCAATTTCAAGGGCATGAGTCATGACTTTATGGCAAATAGAACCACTGCATTTGACAGAGAATTTAAAAAAAAAAGCAAACAAATGAGCATTAGTGTCAGTCTTCAAGTGCTCAGATTTGAGAAGGAGTAGTGCAGCACAGCTGAACAAGGTCAGGCAGAGCAGCATCATGCTGAAACACAACAGCACTGCTCCCAGAGCCAGCACCATGACCATGCTGGCCACATCCACCCTCCTGGGGTGGTCGTATGGCAGGGTTCTGTCTCCCTCAATGGGCAGCAGGACTGACCAAATGCCAGAGGTGAACCAGGAAACCTCTCCCCACACCATGTTCCTACCACACAGCAGCTCTCCTGCCTGTGTAATTTAAAGCTAATGTCTTCATACACCATTCCCTGTGGACTTACCCTGCTTTACAGAGGCAGCAGGTGGTGATGCCCCAAGCAGCCAGGGCATAGTCTGGCTGTCTCTTGCAACTGCAGACAACGTGGTCTGAGCAGTCACCACTCCTGCTCAGTGAGCTGTATTCAGCAGCTGTTTAAGTGAAGCCAATTTACTTGGCAGACAAGAAGCTCCCAGATTAACCTGGATCAGCTCTGGATGCTGAGGAAGAGTAACAAGCAGCTAGCAGGAGATCTCAGGAACACGTGCTGCCTCTTCAGGGATCAGAATGTGCCTGAAGCCACAGAGAAGTGATGGCACTCATCCAGCATCGTGTCAGAGATGGAGGTGGGACAGACCCAGAGTGGCTACAGTTCCCAGCCATAGGCTACTCCACTTAGACCACCTCACTTTTTAGTTCCCCATGTAGACATTTTACAGTGCAGGGAAGCACACACATTATATAAGTGCTAATTATATAGTGCACAGGGCTCCTACTTCCGACTTAAGGGCAGCATTAATGCATTATTCATTACTTCAGCATTTACTCTTCGCTGTTTGGATCATTCCCCTGATTTTTGTAGTAGCCCCCCTTCCTCCTCCCCTCCCCCCCCCCCCATTTAGTCAAATAGCTCCTAGCTATAATTTTGATTACAAATTGCAAGCACTGGTTTGTGGAGGATTAATTATGGAGGTGGAGGCAGAGGAAAAACCTGGAGGACGACAAGCAGTAGTTTAGAAGCACAGGACAGCAACAGGAAGCGTCAGAGTCTTCTTCTCAGCAAGGCCCTGTTAAGCAACAGAAGTCCTAGGCTGCCTCTTTCTCAAAGGGCATCAAATAAATCCCCAAACACCGAACAGCTGCAGCTTAATCTTAAATGGCCATATGCTATTTAAAAAATAAGCCAAAATAAACAAAAATTCAAACCAAAAGCAGAGCACCTAAGAAACCACAAAGGCTGGGAGGATGGAAAGGGTCATTAATTTTATTTTAAAGCTCTCAGTAAACACTGATGCCTGCAAATTGTCACAACTGCTGCAGTACACAGCCAGTGTGCAGCTATGTAACCAGTTACTATAGAAAGTTGTAGAAATGACTATTACATAAATTGCAGAGGACTGCATCCAGGGAGGAATTCTATTTAATCAGCCTGCTAGTATCCACGAAGAAAAAAAAGGACAGATTTAAGGTCTAAAGAAAGGAGGACTTGTCATATCTGCTTTACCAGATGCATAATAGTGGACAACGAACACGATTCTGCTGTGTCAGCTCTGTCACCAAAGGTTTTTCTTTAGAGAGGGTACAGATAAACTTAAAAGCAAAATCCCGAATCCTTCTAATTTTAAAAGACTGTGAGCTTGTTGGGGATTTAAAAAAAAAAAAAATCTTTTTAAAGCTCTTCAAAGAGCCATGGAAAGGAGATTTTGTTAAACACATGATTCTCAGCATCTTCTTATTTGTGCTACACAGCGTACGAAGGACAAAGATTTAAGGTGCTCTGCCTGTGAGTAGATGCAGCCTGCCATGAGCTGCAGCAGCGTGCATTCCCTGAACTGAAGTAACCCTGCACAGGCAGGGATCCAGCCAGACATCTTAGGGGTTACTAGGATTCATACTGAAAGAGGAGAAACACTGACTCTCACTCTCTCTCACTCATAAAAATTGCCAAAGGCAGATGTCTCCACGTGCTTAAATTCAGTCGGATAGTATATGGTTGGGATTGCGTTGCCACAGGATTGAATAAGAGGAAGTTCTCTTATCTCCCCTGGTTAAGCAAAAACAACATGTCTTTTCTGCTTTACAGAGAAAAGAGAAAAATAGCACACACACCACACAGCCTCTGTACTACTGTACGGGCAAGAAGTTCCTGATGTTATGCAAGTCCTAGCAGTGTAAGAAAGGTTATTAGCGTTTACTGAACTTTTAATAGGGTATAACTCTAGCATACCTGCACAGCATCAGAAAGGTGATTTCATTCCTTTTCCTGTTTATTGCTCCATGACTGAAGGCTCAGAAAGGAGAAGGGATTTGGAGGCAGAAGCCATTTACCAATTCCCCTTTCCATTCACCTTGGCTAAGAATTCCAGTTTTTTGCAGATGTGCAGCACACGTTAAGGGTACTGAAGCTTCCAGACACATTAATCACTTCAGTGGGACAGATTCTGGTTTGCAGTCCAGGTGGCCAGGATACCCAGCAAGAAGGAAAGCCTCCACATGTTCTCCTGATGAAGGTGAGTCCATGGAACAGGATCTTGGAAGGCACAGTCCCCCCATCGGGTTGGCTCCTCTCATGCATGGTGCCAATTAGGCACCTGGGGCTTCCTGAATCTTAATCTACAGCTGAACTGCCTGTGATCCCTTAGATGCTCACCAACTTCACTAGCTTAAGCAATAAAATACTAAGCAAATGATAACCCTAACTGTGACATACACATATAAGCCGGTAAGGAAAATCACAACTGCTCTCCCTGTGCCTGAAACCCCAATACTCAGGAAAAGACTGGCCATGTCACAGATGATGAAAAGAAAGGGGGTACGGCAGCATTCAGTCACTTCACTGAATAAAAAATCTGAATGCAAGATGGCAGTTTTGGCATCTCAATAAGGTCACTGTGAAGCAGCACCATCCTTGGAGATAGGAGCATGAGGAAAGAAAAAGTGAGTCCTAATGGAGCAAAGAGGTAGGACAGGTCTCTGGGTGACACCGTAGGTCATAGCCAACCTCATACTGAGTCCACAGGATGCTCAGCAAGGCAATGATGGCAAGAATGAGTGGTCCCGCTTGGACAGTGCCAGATGCATAAATGACCGTGTAGTGACACAGGAGGATGAGGAAAGAAGCAGTACCCTTGGGGAAGAAAGGCTTCAGAGGCTGCAATCGTGCCTTCCTCTTTTAGGACAACATCAGGAGGAGATGACAACATATGTAACATATCTCAAGACATAAGCACAGAGAAAAATGCTAAGTACAGCCTTCCCAGAAAAGGAGGGTAGAAGAAGGGAGCAGAAAGGAGAATTTTAAATGGCCCTTCTCCTCTTCGGAGAAAAGCACAAGTAGTTCAGGCAAAAAAATGACACATTTTAGTAGTCAGCATGGCCAGAAAAAGAGTCTGAGCTACCACTGGAACAGATCTTCAGCAGTGATGCTCCTCCCTTCATTAAAAGGGCTGGATGCCAGGGTGCTCTTCCCAGAGCCTGGATCTCTACAAAACCTCCCACCAGCTGAAGTTTGCTGACCACACAAGAGGAGTGGGCATGCACAGGCAGCAAGCAGCCAATGGCACAACTTCTGCCTATGCAAGGAAATCCAGGATCCTGGATACCAGTTGCTACTTCATGAGAGTCAAAAACAACTCAGCTTTTTTCCAGCCTTGTAAGAAGCCATTATCCCTGTGCATACACGGTAATGACAGTGGAGTTTCTGCGCAGTCACAGAACACCCAAATGAATGCTCATTGCCCTGACACACAGCAAAAGAGCCAGAACCAGAGAATCTGTTCTGATGAGCAAGCAGGGACAACTTGTGCGTGCACAGATACAAAGACAGCGTGCAAAGGGAGTTTGGTTACACTATGAGGAGAAGCCAACACTTTGCTGGAATCAGTCTGTCCCCCCTCTCTGGCAGGAAAACATGAATTAGTCAACAATGCCACAAACCACCACACCACCAGCTTTGCACTGAAAAAATCTCTCACGAGGCAAACCATCTGATTTCCTAAGTCAGCAGAGACAGCATGCTGGACTTCTGATTTCCTCTCTCCCCTACTCCCAACCCAAAACACAATAATGCCTTAAAGCCTTCTTTCAAGAGGGGAAATACCCATCGTGTCTACAGGATGTGAGAGGTGAAAGAGATGCGGGTTAGCTGGAGGAGGTGCAGCAATGTGTCTCTGACTGCTGTGCCCCTTACGTCATACCAGGACGTGACCCAAAGCTCACAGCGGCAAACCATAGAATCATAGAAACATTTAGGTTGGAAAAGACCTCTGAGATCACCAGCTCCAACCATTAATCTGACACCAACAAGCCCACCACTAGACCATGTCCCTAAGCACCACATCTACACGTCTTTTAAATACCTCCAGGGTTGGCCTGACCACTTCCCTTGTTAGCCTATTCCAACACTTGGCAACCCTTTCAACGAAGAAATTTTTCCTAATATACAATCTAGGAACATGCATATCATTGTGGGATCTGGCTGTGGAGCATTCTATCCACCTCCCATTTTAGCTGTCCTATCTCCCAGGAACACAGCCTCTTCTAGAGGACATGGCTCTAAGGGATGAAAGCAAAAAGCGTGAGATTACAGATCACAACAGATCTGCAAAATTTCTAAATGTAGCTCTAAGTTAACCCTGCTATTTTTTGTAGAAATGATCTTCACCATTTTTGAATGTTCAAAAGAGGAAAAACTGGAAAGCTAGAGCCTAACACTGCAAAGGAGGCTCCAACATCTATACAGCATTGATTTAGGGATCCTACTCACGCCGGCTGGTGCTCATGGTTATAGATATTTCCAGGTTCTTGTCATTAGGGGAAACCCTGAAAAAACCCCAAACTTTCAAACTCTGTGTACAAACTCGTCTAGCACACCTCTGTGTACCACAGACCACAGCTTTCATTCAATCCCAGTTCCCCTCTCCTCAAATATCTCTTTTAGCACTCCAAATACACACAGCTAATAACATCAGAAGGAACAGCAGAGCGAACAGCAGCACAGCCATATGTACCAGGAGAAGTTTTAACTTCACCTGAGCTTCTGACCTGCTAGAAGGCAGGAAAAGGTGATGTAACTTAGCTGGAATAAATTTCCTTTACCTCCTTTACTTCCTCTGTCTCCTTGGGCCTGTGAATGCCTTGAGAGCTGTGCAAAGCCTTCTGGACCAGCACCTTCAGGTATCAGGTGGGTTGACCTCAAGGCCACCATCTTATAAATGATACAATCCAAACCTCCAAGGTCAAATCCCTGCACTGAAAGACGTCCTTGTAAAGACATCTGAATATACCTATTTATTCATTACCTTGTTCTCTCTCTCTCTACTTGTATCTGGGTTTGGGAAGAAAAAAAGCCCGTTCAGTAGAAAGCACCCTCCTCCCTGTCCCATTAACCTGCTTTTAGTTCCCCAGGCTACCAGCACACAAAAAGAAACAGCAAACCAGTTGTGAATCATCCTCTGAGCAACTGCAGGAAGGGGGATGGGGGGACAGCATTTCTTCCTGCTGAAACCCAGCCCCACCAGTGTTAAACATTTGTGTTCCTTGTTGGCAGGCCAGCAAGCAGATAAATGGAGCACGGCCACAAGCCAGCCTGCCTAGCCAGGCATCCTCACTAACCACCACAGAGCCAAAGGCTCGTCCCACCATCACACCATGTAGCCACCCTCCACCTTGGCTCATCGCTAATTCAGGGTTACGTTATTCCCATGAACTGCCGCTTGTGCTCCCGCATGGAAAGCCAACCAGGGAACATGCTAGCCTTCCGAAAAACCATATTCTATGAGAAGGAGGGGATTAGGAGGGAACAATGTCAGAGTGTCTTCAGTGAGCTGGAAGCAATCCCAGCTTTTAGCTGCACAATGACATGCAGGAAGGAGTTTTGAAAGCTTCCCCGTCACAGAGGACTCCTGCGTGCCAGGCTTGGAGACGTCTGGACATAAGAATGGCCTTTACAGCATAAGGATGCAAGAGGACTACAGAGCCCCACATGCAGACCAGCCCTGGCCAAGCAGGGAATGGTGGATCAAGCTTAGCTTTTCCTTTCTTGGCACTGGGTGCTAATTGTGTAGCCCAGATCCTTAACCTTATTTAGGTCAGGGGCTTCAGCACAAAACAGTCTTAGAAACACCAGACTTCTGTGGGAATGAGAAAGTCTGCTTGTCCAGACTCAGAGCTCTCAAAATATTGGAGCTGAAGTGTAAATGTATCTTGGAAAGGGATGACAGGAAATCATGCTTGATGGGATCCACATAGTGGTGCAAAATTATGTCTCATGCAGCTTTTGGTATGATTTGCAGGTTTTGTAACAAGCTCCAAGGCAAACTCCCAACAAGCTCCAAGGCAAACAAGATCTAAACAAACTACATGCATGAAACAGGATTATGTGGGTGCACATGAAGACGTTCCCCAGAGGTTCTCCCTGATACCCTGGCCATCCACTGCGATGCCACACATGCCTTCAGTTTGCCATTGATCTTCTCAAACCTGAACACCCCAAAAACAGTGGAGAAACAGTGAAGCTGGCAGTGCAGATGCCCCCAGGGAGCGGGAGCGAGAACATTGAATGCTGAACCCTGGAGACAATTTTATTGGATTCAATAGTGGACATAAAGCAACATAAACAGGGCACCAGTGATTCTTTTCAATGGTATTTACAACCTGCAGGTCTACAAAGTCCATGGAGGAGAATTATAAACCTTTTACAATGTTGATCCCACACCTATTTCTTGATTATTCTGAGGATGAAGTAATCATTGCTCCATGGAAAGCATTCCAGATTATTTGAAGAGGTGTGCCTCACACAGACTTTGTTAGTATGACTGCCTCCTAAAGTTGTGCTATAAAAACAACCTATAAAAACAATCAAACCAGTAATTTAATACCTATGGACAATAACACAGTACTAAAATATATCTTGCCATTCATTGCACCCATAAGGCAAAATGCCAGTATGGAAAACAGGACATAAAAATAGGGTGACAGGGAAACATGCAGAAGCGTTTGACTGGGTGAAGCATTCAGGACGATGAAAACAAGGCATAATCGAACTGTCCAAAATTTAACCACCAATTCAATGGGAAAAAACTTCTAGATTTGACAGTATTTCCAACAGCATCCCAGTTTTGAGGAATAGACCTGGGAGGTCTATTGAAACTTGAGCGAAGCATAGGGAATAATAAAAATGAAAGCAACAATCTCTGTGCTCTTTGTGGATGGTGGATTCAAGCTGCTGTGTGACCCTTGCTCCTTGATAACACGAAACTGGCCTGCAGCAGATAAATACACAAGGAAATCTCAGCTCCAGAAGAACTGAAGTTTTTAGACCATCATAATTAAATTCCTGGTGAAAAATGCACTTAGGTATGAGTTAAGAGCATACACACACTTCATGCTGGTCTGGCTGTAGACTCCAAAACATCCCACTAAGCACTCTAAAAACTGGGGCATAGGGAACCTTGCGTAGGCAACTCAGGCTTTCTCCTACTAATACCAGGGATTAGCCAAATCAAATTGGCACTGATGACAAATGACACTGCCGTGACGAAGCTGATATTCCTCCAGTACTTTCTATTTTTAAGATATATTCTGAACAGCGTGCTGCGCTGAAGAGCTGCTAGACAAAAAGATTCTTCTGATATAAATTCATCAGTCTCTCCTCACAGAGCTGACATCTCCAGACACTATCTTCAGGAAGATAAGATGCATATGGAAGAGGAACCGTAAACTGTCAATGCAGCATGCACCCGCACAGCATGCTCAGATAGGAGAAACATACCGAGCACTCACGCTGCCAAGTGCCTAAGGTACATACAAACTCCTTTTAAACAACTGCTCTGGGAAGTTAAAAATAATTCCATGTCCAACACACCAGGAAGTTAACAAGTTATTTTTTGGCAGAGGTTTTAGGACCTCTGAGGGTAAGAAATAGAAAATAAAAATACTTTTTTCCTTTAAAGCAATGGTACTAGAGCCTCCTCTAATTGCAAGAATTCCTAACACCCCCTGACATAAAAGGTGAGGCTGTAGTTTTCGGGAAGCTTTTGCCTGAAACTTGATATATCTTAAAAGGTACTGATTTTCAAACTGCCTGGCAAGAGGCCCCAGCAGAGAAAGAAATGCTGCAGCACATCTTGGAGCTAGAAGATGGCATTAGAATGATTTGGGAGAAGTATCACAGATGATCCAAGGAAACTGAAGTCCTTAGCCTTGTAGGTGAGAGATGATATCATTCAACCCTCATGGTGTGGAAAGCAAGGGCTTGATTAAGAAGCACTTGACATAACTGTAAGTGCTCAAGGTATGGCAAGACAAAAAGCCAAGTGAAACCAGTGAAAAGGCTTTAGATTCAGTAGAGGTGGAAAGAGGACATGGAAAGGGGGGTCATGTTCAGGTTGCAAGAGCAAGCTTCAAAGACAAGATAGGAGCAAGTTTATGACGCAATTTCCTTTCAACCGATGGACAATCAATATACACATATCTGCCCAGTTTCTTACTTTCAGTTTCTTACTTTCAGTTTCTTTTTGCCAAATTCCAGTGCTCAGCTGGGTAATATAGGTCACCATCACCCTTGCATACAGCTCCTCAAAAAATCTGCTGTTCACACACATACACACAAAAAAAAAAAAAAGGGAAAAAATTGATAGGGAAGCAAGTCAAACCACATCCAAGTCCAAGTGCTCTCAGTTTAAAATAGAAATGGGAAACACCACATGCTTGAAGGTGGCTTTTGCACAGCTTCCATCCAGCAGCAATGCTTTCAGAACTTTCACTGACAACAGCTCAGAGTTGATTGACACTGTTGAAATATCTATCTATATCTACATCCATAAGCTGATGACTGAAACTTCATCTCATCCTTTAAGCCATGGCCTCCTTTTGTGCTGCTTGGCACTAGAGAACTCAGAAGCAATTAAAACAAGACATTGTGGGGGTTTTTTGGTAACCAATTGGTAATCTTCACCAAGAGATCCCTCTGGGATGTGTTGGAAGTACCTCTGTGCTGCCAGCAGTACCAACCCCTTTGCCCTCACCCAGGCCACATGCTGTTCCTTGCTCAATGTCGTGCTTTCGGGAGAGCGGCCAGCATGGAGGGCAGTGGGCAGGGCTGGTAGTGTCCATTGATTATGAAAGGGGACTGTAAACACAGCTAGAGATAAGGGAAAGAGCTGTACAAAGCAGGAAAATATAGACAGAGAGATAACCAAATATTGCACTGTCATTGCTGCCAGGATCATAGGAAAATGTGGGCAGGCCAGAATAAAGGTTGCAAAGGGTAGTCAGGTACCACTGCAGCATTTTCTTGACAATAGCATTTATTTTAGCTCTTTATTCAGCAGCAGCTCTGGTGTTTTGTGTATGGGGGCAGAATCTCTTGCAGACACAGTGTACTTCCTCTCCTATGTATTGTGGTGCTGTTACGTGCCTCACCACCATCAGCCCCACACATCACAAGAAGGGAACAACTCAAAGATTTCCCTAAGGCAATCCTTATGGAAAGGGACCCCATTGTTGCCTCCAGTGGAAGAGCAATATCCGCCTATGTTAGCTTAAGATGGGATTACCACTGGAAATTTCCTGCCCTATTAGAAAAGCAGACTGTTTTAAAACAAGTCATACGAGTGTTCCCAGCTGAGACTATCCTCCCTGACAGGGGTTCACACTATTCCATATTTCTGTCTGCTTAAAAGCAGAAAAAAAGAGGAGTAAGGTCATCATTTTACATTCTACAGGCAGTAGGTTTGACAGCAAACCCGTAGAACTTGCCTTGCATGTATGAAAGAAAACCTTGCCTGACAGTTCATTTTTCAACACCAAATTAAGACCTGCTTTTGACGCAACACCCTGCAATTCAGTGGCATTGAGACGGAACCACACTTGGTCTTATTTAAATAGAATAAATAAAGAAACCAAATATAAGGTTTCTGAGTTAACATCCAGTGTGTATCCAAAAGCACACTGCTTCCAGTTCGGCAGAAAGGTGGCTAGCTTTTACTCCAGCCAAGCCTGAGCAAGAGAGGGTGGGCACTGACCAGCAATTACCTCAAGCGAGCCTGGAGCAAGCCCTTGGCAGCCGAGCGCCTGCGCCTCCGCACCCGCAGGGCTGTGACCGATAGAGCGACATGGAAGCGGAGGGGAACAACGGAGCTATAAATATCAGGGAGTCAAAGGATAAGTCTGAAGGCAAAAGCAACAGCCTCTTTATTCCCCCCTCCTTGTGAAGCAGAGGGAACAGCAGTTCTGCAGGACTGGCGTGCAGCAAGCACAAGGGATTTAGGGCAGGGAGGCTGCCACCGCCTCACACAGCCAAAGCAGAGTTATCAATTAGCTGTTCAGTAACCCATTAAAAACCCGTTCAGCTGTGAATGGCTTGGACAGCTGTTGCAGCTAAATTTGCACAGGAGCTCAAGCACGTTACCTGAAACACCTATAAAAACAGGGAAAAAAATAGCCATGCAGAAGGAAATTTTCCAGTTCCTCCTCTTTATCCGTATCCATAAGCCTACAGTGAGAACTGCTCCCAGGTATAGCTTTGCCCATTGGGATGTTCTCCACAAAGAGCAGAAGGGCATTACTGTGCTCTCCCCCCAACTCCATGACAGACACAGGGACAGAACAGACAGACAGACAGCCTGCATAGCCATGAGGCTCCCTTTCAGACAGCCTCAGTCAGAGGGATTCCAATCCATTCCACACAAGCAGGCTGCATTGATTCCCCTGCACTCACAGTGCATCTACTAACCACTGTGTTCTCAGCCATCCTCAGCACACACGACAATATAATCCCAAATGAATTTTTCCATAGGAATTAACTGTTTTTAAACTATATCTTTATACACAGTTGAACTTCTGGAACGTGCATGCACATGGGGCATATGCAGGTAAACTTATTTCTCTTACTCACTGGCCTCTAATAATTTTACCACAGGCACTGAAAATAACAGCTTGGTGCTGCTGCCGGGTTCCTTCCTGCACAAACCCCAGCAGCAGGGTTAGAAAGGAGGTCAGCAGCACTGAGCCTCTCCAACAGTGACCGAGTAGTTTAAAACATTCATGCCATTTGAAAATGCCACATGGTCTGATCAGGACACGGATATGCTGTATATGCCAGGGGTGAGATGAAACAGTTAATTGACAGAAAATATCCTTTTTTACCACAGGTACGTATTTTTCCAGTTCCTCCTCTTCATCTGTATCCATAAGCCTATGGAGAGAACTGCTCCCTTCATATTTATCTACCACTGATATGATGCCCACCCTGGTCTCGGCACCTTACAAGGCATTTCAGAATCTGTTGTGGAGCACCCAGGCCTGAGATGAGGGAGAAGATCAACATGAGAAAGGAGATCTCTGGTAGGTCTCACCCTCCCCTCAGCAAAGCCATCATGCACTTTTATCCTCTGATAAATCAATGGGGATCGCCAGCTATTGCTCAAACAAAGCACAGTACCTCTGTAAAATAATAATGAAAAAAATCTGGAAGTGAAGAAGCTACTGAGTTCCTATTTTTAAGCACTGTTATTATTAATGTGCCATGGTTCTTGTCTCCATTAGCACACCATATAATAGTGTTGAGAAATTACTGCAGCATATTGTAATTATTTCAGTAAGGACACTGTGCTTCCATCTGTCAGCTTACACTTGCATCACAATGAAGAACAATGCGGCTTAAAAATAAGTTACATGCACACTGTAATCCATGACCTATCACCTCTTCTCTGCTCATCCAGTCAAATCTCGAAATCATGACTTGGGCAAGACTCCCAGAGAAACACTAATTAGACACTAAAGAAGCAGGGTCCTCCTAACAGTGAAGCTGTAGGAAACACACTGAAGCTCAACTCCATCAAGAAGGATGCAGCTAAATTTGAAAAAACCTGATTGTGTCCTAAACGTCCCCGTTTAACATTGCTGGAGACCCATGTTCACTGTGAGTTAGACCTGCACTTGGTTGCAGAGACAGTGTTTTCCTCTAGTTAACAGTGACTGACCAAGTTTCTGCTTGCACCTTGTCAGGACCTTAGTAGCCCCTTGGTTCTGCTTTCCCAGTTAAGAAATGGGAATGGTCCTACTGCTCTTTCCAAAGACAAAGCTAGAAAACCACCCTTCCTGCAGCTGTACTGCAAGTTTCCAAACCGCAGAAAAATCACAAAGCATTAAGTATTTCTGTTTAGAGGACGAAACCCTATGTGTAGGTACCTAGTCTGTCTCCTACAGTCACGTGGCACAAGCTTTCTGAAAAGTCAAGCAGGACGAGGTTACAGTCTTATGGCCTCTGCTTGTGATTCAGGAACAGGCAGTACGACATTACTTAATAATTCACCAATTTATTACCATAAATCAGCCAACCCATTTAATCTTTGCCACATGGAATAAAGCAAACCTTGCAGGATCTGCAGGAATGAGCTGGCAGCTCTGGCTTACCAAAATACCTGTGATCTGCAACATGAATTCAGTGACACAAAATACATGTGCAGAATAGTCAAGCAGGCATGGATTGAAACTATGTGGCCATTAAGTGCTGCCAGATGTATCAATTAGACATGTCGGGAGAAAAAAAACAATGTATGAACCAACTCTTTCCCCACTAATCTGTTTCATTTTAGTCAAGCTTTTTGGCACAAGTAACAATGGCAGCACATGGTTATAATTTTAAAAAGGAGAAAAATAATGTTTATTTTATATAGATAAACCAGCCTTTAACTATACTATTTTTCCAGCCACATTCTCAACTTCAAAGCAGATAAAAGTGACTGGTTAGATAGAGCTTTTGAACATTCAGGAAATATGCTGAAATTGCAGATGAGTGAAGTTAAAACAATGCCCAGATCTCCAATAAAACAGAAAATCCCTGCAAAGGCTACTGGGGTTATTTCAAGGGTCTGTCCTACGTTCCTATGTCTTGTTTGAGGAAGGAAGGCTGTGGGGGCTGTGGCAACAGAGAACAAGCAGGATCAAACAGCTCGGTGCATTCACCTCTGAGATCTCCTGCAGAGCACATGGCTCCAGATGCCTTCTCCACGTGTCTGGACACAGGGATAGCGTACACCCTTCATGGTCTTGCTGCAAGTCCACCCACTGCTTTTGATCTCTCCTGCAAAGACCCAGGACTTGCAAAGTACCTTGAACAAGCACTCCACCTCCTGCCAGAGGAGCAGGTGATGCCCTTGTAGAGGGGCTCAGTACTGCATCCATACGAAGCAGAAGTTTGGAAATGGAATTTAATTAACATATTATTTTATTACTTTGAAACCAACATCACCTGTTCCCCCAGCAGCAATCCTGAAAGGGTCTGGAACCCCTATCCAAGATGGGAGCAGTACCTCAGAGGAGCCCTAATCCCCAGGGAGATGGCAGTGCTCTTTAGCATTAAGCTTGGCAGCCTTCATGTGATTTTACACAGACAAAGGAATGGGCCAAATCCTGAACAGGAGTAAATCAGTCGAGTTTCAATTCACTGGAAAACTACGTAACTCAGGGTCTGTCCTGCTGCTTTCCCGTGCCAGATGGTATGCAGAAGGCAGTTCAAGGCTCCTATTAGTCTCCAGTAAGTGAAATATTGTTGGTCTCATGCAGGTGGAGGCCAAAAAAAACCAACAAAAAAGCCAACCCCCAAAACAACAGCTCTTCCATCACCCCATTTTTTTTGTCCTCTGAGGTACCAGAAAGTGCAAATTACTGGTGGCTTTACATGCATCAATTTTTCTACTGCTCTTTAAAATCTCTTTGTGAAGTGCACATAGATGATATCATCTAACAATTCCTTTTTTCTCAAGTTTTCTCTGAAGTTGCAGGAGGCAGGATTTCCTCTCCATTACATAAGGAGAAGAGGGTGGATTTGTTCTTTTGCTGTTTAAGACTTATTAGCATGGTCAGGTTACTTGAGCCAGGCCCTCTTTCCTGATCTTTTCTTGCAGGGGAATTATTCTTGGCAAGGCTCCAGCCTAACCCAATGGAGGGAGAACCACGTAGCTTTACAAAGAAAGAGATATAAAACAGATGCACCTCAGGGCCTTGCCCGACCACTGAGAGCTTCAGCAACACATGGAAACAACAAATACAAGCTGGTGGTGAGCCTCTGAAGCATGCAAGTACAACCATCACTACTACCACAATAAGTCACTACAATGTCTATTCCATGGGGAAGCAGTCCTTTTCCATCATCTTGACAGGAAATACAGCTACAAGCCTGGACGCAAGGTACCACACCATACCCCTTCCCAAGCGAAGTAACAAGCCCCAGCAGCAAAGAATTGCCCCTTGTAAAACCCCACCCCTCAGCCCAGACTAAGACACTAGAGTGGAAAGTAAAAGCTCCACCCTGTTTATTTAGTGTAGGGGAGCAATGGGAAAGCAGTTATCTTGCCTTCAGCACCTAGCGCAGGACCTGAAAAGGATTAAGTTTTCCTTGTGTCTTAATAGGAAGATGCTGTTTCAGAGAGTGGCTCAGAAACTTCTCTTTTTATTAGGTGACAAGAGGATGTGCTTAAGGTGACCTGGGGTAGGTAAAGCTAAGAAGAGGAACTTTCAAGTATGGTGGCACAGCAAGGGCTACCCAAGGCTTGCCTGTCCATCCACTGCCTCCCAGGAAGCAATTTTGGGCTGAGGTTTACCTACTGTTCCCTCAGCTGGAACACTGATTTAAGTCTCAGACACAGAAATTGAGATTAATTTCTTGCCTTTGAGAGATCTCTATGCTTTTGTCTAACCAAACTGAAAACAGCTAACCAGTTACCAACTTCGAGAAGAAAGGACTGACATGTTCCTAAGGCTTACTGTATCCGTGCCAAGAAAAAAAACCAACACCAGTGCTAAGCACAAACCTTATATTGGTATTTGTTACTCTACAGGCATGCAAATAATAACTTTTTTACAGTGAAAAGAGTTAGTAACTCGAACAACCTCCCAGGGATGCAGACAAGCCACACTACTGGAAGTTTCTAAGTGTGACTGGACACAGCGATAACTTCATCCAGGCTCCCCTTCCCAGGAAAGGCTGGATCAGATGATATTCTGAGGTCGCTTTCAACCTGGGCTCTTCTGTGGTTCTGCAGTTTTTGCAACAAGTGTTATGGCTTTATTACTTATACCTTTTGCATCTAGAAGATGTAACTGCACCAAGAAGCTCACCAAAGAAAGCAGCAGAAGGAAACACTAGCTTGAACTGTTTCACATCAGAAGGAAAACAGAGCTGGGCTCTGTGGACCTTTGTACCCACCATCATCCTGACTCACAGTCCCACTCCTTTAGACAGAGTGTAAGTTCAGGCCTTCAAACCCTCTATCAATTTTCATTCAGTCAACTGCAAAGTGTACTTACAAGAAAAAAAAAATAGTTAAGAGGTCTTCACAAAGTTGCTGCTCAGTATTATAAAGCATCATGAAAACCAGTTGGAAAACCTCCACTGAAAACCATGCTGGGGAAAGTGCACAACTAATTACTGCCCTCGGCTACTTGCAAACTTCTAAGCACACAGTCAAACTGGAGTTTGCACTTTTATGATGCCCTGTGTGTTGGTAGGTGGTGCACATGCCTGCCCCACACTTCTTCATGGGGTCGCCCAGCTGGCATCCCGACACCTGACAGCCAGAGAAAGCAGTCACAGAGTGTCACGGGAGCCATGAACTCAGTTTACAGCAAGGAGGGACAGGCCTGAGGCACATATGGATGAGGAGTGGCAAAAGTACCCCTCTATGAACCTGGGGTACGGGACAGTTCTGGGGCACTTCCACTGACCTTGGCCAGAGGAAACATCCCCTGGGGTTGGAAACATGGGGCTACTTATTCTCCACAAAAACACTCATTGCCTTTGACCTGAACTTGCCCTTTTGATCATGCTGCTCTTACCCTGTATTTTTCTTTCTTTTTTTGGTGAGAAGAAGCGGTTTGTTCCTTTATCCCCCCTGCGAATGGGGAGGACATGGAGGTCAGATGCAGTGGACGACCTGCATCCCCAGAGACAGGCCAACTCTGACTCTCTGTCAATAAAACCCAGATTTTCTGAACAACACCTGCATGAAACACCACAGGTTCGGGCAAATTCACCCCAGACTTGATACTTCAATCCAATTATGTGTCATGCTCGCCTCCTCGTTCATCGTGTTAAGCTCTTCTAAAATTACCCTCTAGTCTTCTGAATGAAAACACCTTGCTCCTTCACTTCAAATGCTGGGATAAACATAGATCCTTGTAATATGAGAAAAGAGGGTGAGGACCTTGCTGCATTTCATTATTTTTGCACTACAGCAATGAATTTCAAAATAGCTTAGCAGTAGTAGTCATGCTTACTGATTTAGTGTACATTCCCTTCACCGCTCTTCAGAAATTTAGCACTTCTGGGAACAAGCGTGAAGACTTTGAATTAGGTTTTTTTTTTTCTCTCCTCCCTTCAGCAGGTTACAATATGACATTTTCTTGCTTTTTGTTTGGCTTGAATGAAGGTCTGGCCCTCTTTCCTTTCTGCACAACTGTTCCCTCAATGCAAAGGGCTGAAAGACAGGAGGAGCTTAGTCTTCTAGCCTCACCTGGAAATGAGCGGTACTTTTCCCTGTTGTTAACACCTGAAAGAACAAGCCCAAAGGGTTTTAAAGCTCCTTGCTGTGGATGGTTCATAAACAAAAAAACAATAAAAACCAAACCCCAAAGCAAGGCCCAAAGCAAGCCTTTTAAGCGGTGTAGAAGTCCCCAATACGTCAAATTAAGATTCTTTACTGCTCTTTAGACAGTTTTACTAGTCTTCTTGACTTGCCGTGCTTTATTTCTGGACTCAAAAAGCTAGCTGAGGCAGCTCCTCCAACTCTAAGTACTGCAACAAGACAGTAGTCCAGCTCCTGAGAGCCTCCTGGACTACCTGAGACCACCCCTGACTATAAGGGACCAGCATGAAGGAGCACATTTACTCATGTACATAAGCGCAGCTGTGCACAAAGTGAAGCAGCAAGCAGCTGCCCATTAGCACAACTCGTGAGAGCACCTTTTGTCAGGCCAAACAGCCTTCAGATCAACCTCCAGCTTGGGTCATAGCTGAAGACTTGAGCAACACGTGTGGGACACCCACAGAGTACCCTGAAAACACAACCCGTGGATTTTGTGAGGCTGAAGTGCTGGTGAGCTCCATGCAGCAGTATATTCTTGCTTGGAGAAGCAAGAGGTGAACTTCTCCAGCTGACTGTCTACTGAAGTTGATTTACCTGGGCACAGATTAGTTTGCAAGGCATTTTGTCCATTCCCAGGGTATGAATGGAGCTGGGAGGGAGACCACAGAGCTCACAAGCAGAATGAAGGCAGTTTTGGGCCTCAGCTGAGGCTGTTTTACAGCTGCAAAGCTCCACCGACCCCAGCAATGCTCACACAAGCAAGAGGAAATTCCTCCCTGAGTTGCTGAGTATGGCTTTTCCCAACATATATTTTTTTCCTGCACAGTGTTGCTTTTTTCTGTTCCCACGTTTATTTTCCCAGGAAAGTTTTGCAGGCTTCTCTGTGGATGCACATTGCTTTCTCATTTCTTTCCAGCTTCTCACGTTATCACAAATTGGATGAAGTACAGAAAACAATTGCATCGTGCTCACTCTGTGTGATTGATGACACAGATATGTGCAATAAAACAGAACAAAAACAAGTACTTCTATCAGGCTTCTTTGAAACTTCAAAGTATCCAGGAGACCTTTCACAGCACCCAGCACAAATGAGTGCCTGTTGGCTAAGCTGGACAGAAACTAAGCACCATGCAGTCTAAGGGCAAAAATAAAAAAAACTGTTAGGGCCACACTCTGCATACACAGTGGCCAGCTTGGGCTAAGGCAGCTTTATTTTATAAGCCACTATCTCTGCCTAGCTTTTGTAATAGGTGGGCTGTCTTGTTCGGAACATTTTCCCCCAAAGTGCTGAAGATGCAGAAGTGACAGACAGTTAACACTTTACTGGATGAGGTCCTTAAAAATCCCACGTGTGTGTATATACATTTATAAAAAATACATAAATAAATCACCGAAGTCACTTTTCTTCCAAAACTGGATTATTAGAATAATTCTGAGACTAGTGATAATCTGAGTTTCTTTCCCCAGCAGCTCCACTCCAGCCAACCAGCTGTTTACGAAAAAAAAAAAAGAAAAAAAAACAGAGAGAGAGTGGAGACAAAGGGGAAAGCACAGGATACCTGAACTAGTGAAGCATAATACTGACAGATGTTAGGCTGAAGCCATCAGCCTAACATCTCAGTGACCCTGCTGATCATCTTCATTTTGGGGATCAAGCAGTGGTGGCTGCAAGACGACAGATGTTTCCTGTGCGG
This sequence comes from Corvus kubaryi, assembly GCF_017639235.1. Taxonomy (NCBI): domain Eukaryota; kingdom Metazoa; phylum Chordata; class Aves; order Passeriformes; family Corvidae; genus Corvus; species Corvus kubaryi. Next base: position 12,010,450 of record NW_024581137.1, read on the forward strand.
GAGCATCAGGCTCCCAAGCGGTGCACAGCAGACATATCCCTGGCCACAAATACTGTACTGCAGCACAGGATTTCGTATCACTGTCACCATCCTGCTCACACGCCTGACCTCTGCAACCACACCGACAAGATCTGTTATTCAGCATATTATTGGAAAAGGACAGAGAGAACAGTTCATCAGCACTTCCCCCCCCCACAACATCCCTTTCGCAGAAGCCCAAGAGTCCCCTGCCCCTATTCATTTCCTGCTGGAAGTCTGAATGGCAGCCAGAGAGAAAAGTTACTTTACCACTGTTGTAAACTAAATGCCAGATCAGCTGGGACAGATTTGACACATGAAAAGGAAAGGGCTAGAGTTATTTCAAGATGCTTCTTGCATTCTTACATTCCTGCGTCAAGCAGAAAGTTTACTAAGACTGACATCCCCAGCACTCTTGCCCAATTACAGACAAAAATCAAAACCCAAACTCTCAGCTTTTCATTAATACCTGAAGTACCATCCCATTGGCAACACCACCTTGTTCTGGGCCCATAAACTCAGTGCCATCAGGGCACAAGGCCTGGCACAAGGACAGCACAGCCTCCCCAGGCAGGTGCTCCATGTCTCACACCCCCAAGGATGAGCAGTCCCTCCAGCTCAGCAGATGCCCCATGACCACTCATTAACAAGCTGTGTCACCCTTGCAGGATGAGCTGTGGCATTCCACGCCTGTTACACAGCCCTTTCCCCCCAGCTTCTGGCAGGAAACGCAGCTCTCCATGACTGGTTCAAAAGGCTCTTAATGGAGAAACAATCCTTGACCAAGCATTAACAGGCCTGTGGTGACTGACTGTAACAGCCCAGGCTCCCCTGCACAGATGTGTGTACACACACACACCTCCTCAGGAGCTCCACTGCCTATGAAGGGTTATAGCAGCTTTATCGAGGGACAGCCACTACAGTCCCAGCATTATGACTCAAACAGAGTTTCATGCAAGAAGTGGAAAACATCTAGTAATCCTGGGAAGGAGTGAATCCCACTAGGATCACAACAAGACTGTACTGTGCCCAAACCTCAACGGCATGAACCTACAATCCTGCATGGAGCTGGGCCTGCAGGTCAGGTGCTGCCTCTTACCTGTTCTCCAGCACCGTCATGCACACGACCTCCCGCACGCCTGGGTTGTTGGCCTTCTCAATGGAACAGCTTTGCAGGTTCCACGTAGCCACCCTTAACACAGGTCTGCCATCTCTCACCCCCCCAAACATCTCCACAGAGGGGCGAGTGGATATGATCTGCGTTGGACCCCCAGGAGGAAAGTCCAAGTCCTCGCTCTGGAGGCTTAGAGAGGTGGGGCTGGGGTGAGGCTTGGCCATGAAGTTGAGGCCACCATTGGTGTTTGTTGAAGGGGGCCTGGAGCGCTCTGCAAAAATCTGGTGCCTGATTTTGTCCAGAAAGGAGGAATTGATGCAGTCCATCCTCACCAGGTCCTCAATACTTTTGAAGGGCCCATGCTCTCTACGGTAGTCCACAATGCTGTTAGCAATCTTCTCAGTGATGCCACGGATGCTCATGAGCTGTGCCGGGGTGGCAGTATTGATGTTGATCTTGGTGGCGGACAGGTAGTGCTCAGAGGCCGGGTCCTTGCGCAGGGAGCTGGGCGAGTGCTGCGCCGAGCTGCCCTTGCTGCTCACACAGATCTCGAACTTCACCTGCTCCAGCTTGGCCGCCCCCACCCCGCTCACCAGCGCCAGGTCCTCCACTTTCTTGAAGCCACCGATGTACTCGCGGTACTCCACGATGTTCTGGGCCACCACCCGGGTGACCCCGGGCAGGGTCATCAGCTCCTCCTCCGTGGCCGTGTTGATGTTGAGCCTCTCCTGGTTGACGAGGATGTTGCTGAAGTTGCACGCCGCGCTGAACTTGCGGCTGTGGCACAGGTCGGCCGGGTCGCGGGGGATGGAGCGGTGGCAGCCCAGGCTGCCCCCCATCTCACCGCCGCCACGGGCCGCTGCCGGAGCCGGGGGAGCGGGCGCGGGGCGCTGCCGGGGCTGCCCGCCCGCGACTCATGGACCTCCGCGGGAGGCCGGCGACGGAGGGGCACCTGCGGACAGACCCCGCACTGCCTCCTACGCCCGGTCAGCGGAACCCTGCGCCCCGCGGAGGGGCCCCCGCGCCTTTCCTCCTCCTCCCGCCCTCCTCCTCGGGCACCGCCGCTCCCCGGCGCCGGAGGAGCCTCCGCAGCCGCTGCCCGCCCGGCCCCGCTCCGGCCGCCGGCGCTCGCAGCCACCACTGCCACTGCCCCGCGCCCCGCCGGCGGTAGTAGTAGCTCTGCGGG
>NW_024581137.1:12013167-12175933 GCF_017639235.1 Corvus kubaryi
CCGGCGTGAGCACAGGGGGACTAAGAACGTCCCCAGTGCTGCGGCCTGGCCGCTGAGGGCAGGCTTTTTCCGTCCCCAGGTGACGGGACACTGAGGTCTCAGGTGTTTAGACGCTCCCTGCAGCATTGCTGTCCCTGAAGTTCCCTAGTCTCGTCTCTGCAGTTGGTGGGGCATAGGTGTGTTTTCAGACCTCACGAAAGCCTCATCAGTCATCTCCCTGGCTTTTTTATGCTCCTCCAGGCACCATGCTTTTATACATCGCGGTAAAGTCTGCATTTTTTCCTTTTTTTTTTTTTAACATCTCAAGCAATTGCAAGAGTGCTCAACAAACTGAAACTCCCCACGGAACGATGCTTTTGGACACCTTAGATCTGTATGCTAGGTCTGCCTCAGCCCATGGCCCCTGGTCTGCAGCATGCCTAGTCCTTCCCTGAGAGTAACCTCATCCTGCACCAAAATCGTGGCTGTGTATTGCCCATGTGCCTGAGCTGGCTTTAACATAGTTTGTTCATGCTCTGAGAGCCACGGCAGCCCACCACAGCCCATTTTGGTAAATATTTCAGCCGCTGAAATATTTACCCAGTTTCTACTGCATCCAGTCCCATGCTGCACTGTCTGCAATGCTATCTGTAGCCAAATTAGCTCATTTAAAACTAGCTTGACTGTGCCCACACAGGAGTGACTGCAATGTCAATGAATCGAAATATAATCAGTGGGTGTAATTGAAAGGAAGGGAGACTTGAAAGAAAGAGCAACATACGATTGCAGATGCCAGCTACGTGCCCTGATGCTGCCTAGTGCTGACAGTCTCTCTATGTGCATTTCTTTAAGCTGGATAGAAGATGGTACATGTGTATTTTCAACATCAAGTCTCTTGGTTGGCCCTCTAACGAAAATGAAACTGCTTGCAATAGCAGCTTATACATGTATTTTTCACGGCAAGCTAATAGAAATTATTTGGGCCCACCTGAAATAAAAAGTTGAATTTATTCAGCTTCTTGGCAAAGGAGAATGTGATGTGCTTAAGGGAGTGCAGGCAGCACCAGGCTTTACCAGGCTTTCAGACTGCACAGGGGCACTGGTGCTTTAACACTGGCTCTGGATACTCTGCTGCGCATCACACATTTCCCTTCTGTTCGCCTGAGAAGTAGAGTTAGCAAATTATCATTACGGGAATGGCACTGGCTGCATTAGGGCACTGGCTGCATTAGGGCACTCTGCTGACTGCTGGAGTGGAGAAAGTGCTCGCTTAGGTGATTAAATGCTTCCCTGTCTGGAGAGTGCTCTGCGTGCTGCGATAACAGCGGCCAATGCAGCAGAAGTCATGCTGGGCCTATTCCTGCTGGGATGGTACCAGCACAGAGCTGGGAACAATTAACCATTGAAATGAGTATTTGCGAGGCAGTATTATTACAGTAATAGCTCCACAAGCTGTTATTTCGATGGAGAACACACTCTTTTGCTTTCTACAGCAGGTTGTTTTGCATTGGTCCAGGCTCATTAACTAAGTTTGGAAGCTGAAAAGCCCCAAAATCCATCTGAGGCATCATCTATGCTGCAGGCAGCACTAAGTTTTCTGTGTTTCAGAAAAAAAGGCGGGAGCATCTCTAGAAAGAAAACAGATGTCTCTTTTGTCCAGCACTTTCTGTTGACAGCAACTACTCAACATTTCTTGAATCTGCAGCACCAAAATAACCTGTGAGACTGGATGCAGCTGAGGATGCAGAGCTCAGAGGGATGTAACAAGTGTCCTACCACCTAATTCTGAGTATGACCTCATGCTAATGTGAAATGCAGGGGAGAGAATATGGGGATTATCATTCCACTAGCCCCTTACCCAAATTTTTTTGTTGTTGAGAGTTACAGGAAGCTTACTGAGGTCTGAGTCAACCTTTGGCACATTTCAGGAAAGCACCAAAAGATGTGAAAAGGTACAGGGTTGGTTTATATCTTAAAAAGTTAAACAAAGAACAAACAAAAAAAAAGATTAATCAACTGGCCTGACATCAGTGTTAGGCAATCCATTAACTTGAGAGAGCTAAAACTGAGGTTCAGTCAGTAAATTATTGAAAAAACAATGGCAAAATTATTGACAGCCAGTGTAGGCAACAGAAAATAAATCTTGTGAAACCCAGGTAGATACTAGATTTTATCTTTCATCCAATCCTGAGCTCACTGTATGTAAATATATTCAAGAAGAGATGGATTGATCATGGTCTCCTGATGATCACTGGCTGACAGGTAGCCTCCTCCCTGGTCTGCTTGGCACCTATCCTGGCAAGGGGCCATGAATCCAGGATTCCTGAATCTCCATCAGCCCCAACAGGTTTAGAGGGCTCTGAGACACCGTGGGTGGCTTATTCCTCAGGATCCCCAGCTTGCTGCCTACTGAGCAGCTGGCTGCTGGCCAGGGCTGGCTTAGAAATCTTTCGGTGACAGCAAAACTGAGTTTCGCTGCTCTAAGGGTGTGAATCTGGGGAGGACCTCACAGGGCCAGGCAGGCTCCAGCAGTGAGAGGTGTGGAGGGACACCCTCAAAAGGCCCTTGGGAGCAGCTATCACATTTCATGCAGAGTCTTTCTGTGTTTCACTGGACAGTGTTACAAAGCAAGGAGCTAGGGAACAATGGTTTTATCATTGCCCAGTGGCCATTTGTTGATCGTGGACTTGCTTTGCCACTGTCTACAGCCCTCCTCGACTGAATGTCTCACATCCTGTCCCCCTAAACTGGTAGTGAAACAAGTTTCAGGACAGCTGAGTGACACCAGGGCAAGCAGCTGGCCACATGAGAAACACAGGAGAAGGGTTGTGTCACCTGCTTGTGAGCTCTGGAGGTCTCAAACTCCTCTTCCCTGCAGGAATTCTTCAAAGAGGAAAGAATAAAACCAAACTTTTTCCATCAGAAGGAGGTTCTGCAGTACTTAAGGCCTATAAATGCAATGTTTAAGGATGATATGGAAGTGCTTGAACCCAATGGAGTGGGAGCAGGTAGTGGTGAGCAATGCCTTTTGGCATAATTCATGCAAAAAATCAGCCTACAGGCCAATAAATTTTAAAGACTAACTTCATAGCATTTTAAGATGGTCTTAAAATAATCTATTAATCTATTTTTACTCTTTTTACCATCCCTCATCTACACTGCGAGGCTCTAAACAAACAAACTCGGTTTTATGATGGAGGATAGAAGGAGCCAGAAGATGTTACTCAACAGAAAAACATAGAGTTTGCCTTCAGTCTTCAGGCAGCAATTGCAGTTCCTGCCAGCCTGCCATGTGATAGTAGCGCCTTTTCCAGCTCTCACGCAGCCTTAGGGGGCTTGGCAGTCACACTTTGAGAGCCTGTGTTTTCAGACCTGCTGCACTGGACTCTTAACGGGCAAGGGCTCGAAAAGGCAGCTGATTAACTGCAGAGCCTGTATTCTTACTTAAGGGAGCTATTAAAATAATTGTTTTCTCTCTGCAAGGACATCTTCAGTAACACTTGCAACAGATGCCCGAGGGAGAAGACAGGCAGTGTTTTTATGAAGACAAGTAATAACAAGTAGGAGTTAGCAATTTCATGAGCGGTGGGACTAACAAAGTCTGATTCCTGTTGGCTCTTTCCTTTTTTGATTTTCTGGTCTTTATTAATAAAACTGAGTCTCCATTATTCTCTCAGTGGGGTCACTAATCTGGGTATCTCTGTTCTACGTGGCCGTCAATATTTGTGTCTCTTTCAGAAACTTTGTATTTTTGAGACATTTAACCTTTATCAAATTTGCTTGAAATTAGCCCACACTCTAATAAAATCCCTGGGGAAGGGATGAGGTGCAAAGTAGCAGAGTACACAATCACGTGAGTTTTTCCTTAGGAATCCAATGTCTATGATGTGAGCTCTTTTTCCTGTAAGGCATTCTATATAGCTGCCAAACTTGTTGCAAAAAAAGTGATGTCACCAGTGTGTTGCCAGGTTACGAGTGTCACATCCTACAGAGAAATACAGTCAGAAGGGTGAGCAGAAGTGAGTCATCCTTGCACCTTGATTAGGGCTTCACTTGGGTTGGGGTTGAGCCTGAAACCCAGACTTCTCCCTCCAAGAGGGGATCTCACCCACTGGCTCACCTGTGCACAGTAGGACAGCTCATCCTAGAGGGAAACAAGCTAGAGAAGACGTTCTCCAGCAGAGCATGGGATGCATTTTCCAGTTTCCATAGACAGCAGGGGGTATTTGATTCTCATGCCCCACATCTGAGGGGACATTAAATTACCCAGATATTCCTTGAGTCACAAGGATGGAAAAGAACTAAAAGATCTAGTATTTCCTTGACCACAGGCAGACTCATCGAGGCCACGCTTACAGAAGCTTGCCTGCTCCAGGCCTCCAGTGGTGGCATCTTTAGAAATTCCCAGATGAGACACATGGGATGTGGTGGAGCTGTGACCCAGCTAAGGCTTTCTTTGAGGCCTAGTCTGTCAAGCCTCTAGTAAAAATGCCCACAAATGACTGCTGTGTGAATTTGGCATGGGGGAGAGTCAGAATTGGTGACTTGTGAGCCAGGTGCCTAAGCTCTCACCCAGGCCAAGCTTTCTGTGGTTGCACCCAAAGGCAAGCAGCAAGTGGGTTTTTATGAAAAAGATATGGGCAATGAGATTTTAGGCACCTTGAAAGCCAAGCAGGAGAAGAGGAAAGGTAAACCAATATGCTGGAAAGGGTTGTTGAGTATAGCTTTCAGCACTTCCCACTTCCCACTTTGGTCATCAACAGTTGGACTGCCAGCCCCTCAGCTGAATAAATTATTATTTTGCATTATTTGTAATTTTATCCTTTACTTGTAGTTACTAGGTTACCACAATTAATTTTCTTGTTAACAAATTTTAGAGCAGTGTTTAAAAATCCATTTCATGTTTACCTTTTACTTTTCAAAGAGTTTCATGACCATTAGCTAACTGATGCATACAGCTTTTTAACTCAGTGATTCTGCAGTTACTGTAGCAGCTACTGCAATTCTGCCCAGACTTATATATTACTTATGACTTCCACTGTTTGGGGGGTTTGCTTTTGGTTTGTTTTTTGGGTTTGGTGGGGAGTTTATTTGTTATAAAAATTTAAGAGGTTAGTCTCTACTCCTTGAACAGTTGTGTTTCAGACCTTAAAATTATTCAGATAGACAAAACCTTAGTTCTCCAAATTTTCTCAGATATAAGGAGGGGTCAGTCAGGTCTTTGTGTGGTTTACTTGTGCCATGTTCGTTTTCTGTCCTTTCGCCTTCTTCTGTTTGCTAAGAAGAAAATAAACCACAAAGTAGAGTGAAACTTTCCCTTAGCCCCAAATTCTCAGAGGAGATCTGCAGAGGATAGAGCCCCAGTATAAAACCAGAGCTCTGCTGAGGATCGGGTCATTGGTTTATGAAACAGAAAATGTATTGATTACACTTTTTACACAAAACATAGCACATTGCATAAATGAACATCTCTGCAATGGTCTCCTGAGAAAGTCTGTCTCTCACATTTCAAGTTCTGCACCAACAATTAAAATGGTTTAATGGCTTCAACCACTCCCAGCAGACTTTGAACTTCTCTGAGGAGCCTCCTTGACAAGCAGCATAAGTTGCCTAGTTATTACAACACCTTCAGTGAAGGTTTGATCCAATTCCCATGAAGACAAAGGAAAAATGCCCAGAATGATTCAAAAGGTTGCTCTGCTCATTTAGGCAAGCAGGGGGACCTGTACTGTTAGTGGAATTGACTCCTGTGATTCTCCATCTGAGAGCCAGGTTTATTGACATGAAAGCATGAAGGAGGAAGACAAGCGGGACAGTATAGAGGTCTTGCTCTAGGACCAGGTCCTGTGGGATGGCTGCATGGAGGAGGCAGGAGAGATCAGGTCAGCAGCATCTGGGGGAATGGGCAGCAGAGCATCTGAGCAGTACTGGACCGGTGGAGGACTTGGAACTGAGCACTTGGAACTGAACAGCACTGAGCTAATTAAAACCAAAAATGAAGGACTCATTAAAGCTAGCTTTGATCCCTGGAAAGACCCTGGCACAAATAAGGATTTTAAGTTCTTGGAAGATAATTAGCTGTTCAAAAAACCCCACCAGTATGGCTGTACCAAACTCACTTTTTTCTTTGATGGGATGACTGACTTGAAGGATAGGACAGAAAGAGCTAATTAATGACAGAGGGTGTGGAAGAGCATATACTTACAAAGCTTGTGGGTGGAGTCAGAAAGCCTGCAAGGACTTGGGTGGGTAAGACCAAAATTCAGAACAGTCTACACAGGTCAGAGGGACATTCCAAAACTGACAAGATGGGTTTTGGTAGAGACCTAGGGAGGAGAAATCAACATCATCCATTTAAACTGAGAATACTTGAGCTATAGATGGGGCAGGAAAGACTCAAAAACGTAAATAAGAGTCAGCAGGGTGGCCCCATTAGGTAGAGACCAAAGTCTGTTTCTAGCTTATCTCATGAATCCCAACACCATGATTAGGGAGATAACTATGCATTGACGGAGCTGCAGTCAAAAACATGGCATTTAGAGCCACCATGCCAAAGTATTGGTGAATTGCTGCCAGGTGTTATGCAAGTTGCAAAAGCCAGACTGTTCACCCAAAACAAACCCCACAGCCCTGAAGTGCTTACTGTTTTAAGGCTAGAACCTAGACCTTGCTTGTGCCAAGTAATATGTACTCTAATAATTGGAAACACAGGAGCTATGACGTACTGTTGGACAGGAATAAAGCTTGCATAGGAGTATGCTGCCTAAATAAGGGCTTAAAGTACGTAAGATGTTGGAGTGTTCTTTTTACTGTGTGTGAAGTTTTGGCTGAGGTCACATCCACAGCTCCAAACCTTGTTCTAGACAATTAACATGTTTTGGAGAGACTTTTCCAAAGTTTGAAGAGACATGAGGAAAAGTAGCTGTCGCCATGTTATGCAAGCTTTCGCCTTATTTCAGAGCACAAGTTGCCCACACTCTGCAGGCCGTTCATTCCTGCTCACCTGGTATGTTCTCACCGCCATGACTCACCACAAAAACAACACAGCACGTATTGGTTGGTTGTAATTTGTATGCAAACATTGTTCTGAGTATTGTAGGATGTCTATTTTTCCTGTGATGGATTCTTAGACTTCCCTGTGGTTCAGGAATGGCTCCAGCACCTCCTGCTTCAAAAGTAATCTCACTAGGTGTCCTGAAATCAGGTTTTCATCCTTTTCCCAAGTGTCCCGAAGCATGCAGTTGATTAATTCTGATTTCACACCACGTATAGCCATGTCACACACACATTCTTGCCAGCCAGTAAACGAGCCACATTCTTCCTGTGTTAGTCATGGAGCATGTCTCCTTTAACCTGTGCACTTGCAATTATGGGACATGGGGTGCTCCTCCCATGACTCAGGAGATGTTCTTCTCACCTGACACTGCAAGGTGCTGGGCATCCCCATCCTGATACCTACCAAGTGACATCAGGGAATGCTAGTAACCCACCAGCATGACTCCTAAGACAGGACAGAAGGAAGACAGGACACTCAGTGGGGTCAAACTTGGGGGAATGGTTGGATGAATGTCTCACTTAAGCTGACTAAGGCCCATCCCAAAAGTGCCTGTTGCTGACTGTTTCTCATGCGTGCATACGTGCAAACTGTGTCAATCAAACAACTTTGGAAAGACAACTGCTGCTCTTTCAGTTTATGTCTGTTTACTGCCATCCCAAACTGGATGAGAACTCACTCAACACTTCGTACAGGGCTGACTGCATGGTGGTGTTCTGTGGGCTGGTGCCTTGGCCCTCAGAGTTTCAGGTACCTACTTTGGATATGCCAATTCCCTTGGTCTGCCTGACGTCCAGCATGCCTTGGCAAAGTCACGAGGCTGCCCACGCCACGGTTCACCTCTCAGACCATTAGATTTGCCAGGTATGACTTACCCAAACTAAGTGAGCAGTTGTTGTTATCTGCATTGTCACCTCCATCCTGCACGGGGATGGGGAGACTGATTTTCAGCAAACTCCTGCTATTTATTTTTTTCACCTGTAGCTTTTTACGTTGCATTTCACTGCTTGCCGTTGTTACTCGTACTAGCTTAAGACAGTAGGGTTTTAGAAAGGCAGGTTAAAAGAGAACCAACAGTGGTCTCCATGTATTTAAGAGAACTTCAGTACAGTAATTATCCATCACAGAGTTTGCAGGTTTCTAGTGGCTGCTGGCCCAGCTCTACAAGGTCTTTGGATCTGAGCCTGCTGTTTGCATGCTGTGCATGAGGATCTGCCATCTGCACTGCCCTCATTGACTCCAGCCCTCTCTAGTGTGATTATGACTAGCTGGAGAGTGGGGGATTGCCCACTGTGAGAAAGGGTATCAGCACGTGGCCTTTGCAGGGGCTGTTTGAGCCAGGCAGCCATGCACACTAACGGTTGGCAAGGACACTAAATTGCATCCCCATCAATCGATCTTGACACCATCTGGTTCTGAAAGAGCTGATTCTTCCAAAGACAAACACTCGAGGATTCTCGCCACCTTTGTGATTGATTGAAAAGGGATAGGGAAGGAGTTTTGCTCTGTCTGTATTCTCTCATTCTCAATATTTTTAGGTAAGGTGACACAAACTTGCAGATTCCCTTTGGATTTAAGCTGGTCATTGTTTAAGGCACAATGATAACTCTGTATCACAAGAACAAGTCATGAAAGAAACATTGTTAGAGAAGAAATCCTTCGAATCAGGAAGGCACTGTGTTTTGTCTTTCATTAAGCTCTGAATTTCATTTCAGCTGGGCGGAGGCTGTGGCAGGGACAATATTGGCTGTACTGCCCAGCAAAAACATTCCACCAACTCACTGCAGCATCATAAGTCAAAGCAGATACCAGAGACAAATTCTCTGCAGTGTTTGCAAGTCCCTCAGCAGCGGCAGGGACATTCTTCCCCTTGGATTTCAGGATGGGTTAGAGATTCCCAGGAGATCAGGCCAGGCGTGGTGTGTGAAAACAAAAAAGGCAAGACAAGAATTGCTGTTAGCATAAACCAAATGGGGAAAAAAAACGACCAAAAAAAAAAAAAAAAAACCCAAAAAAAAAAAACCAAAAAAAAAAAAAACAACTCACCCAACCAGAAAACAATAAAAAACCTCTGGTTATATAAAGGTCCAGGCAGGTCTCTTTCACACGATTCAGGAATTTCACAGCGCTTCCTCTAACTCACATATTTAAATCAAAATATTCAAATAGATTTCATCAAGTAGTTTCAAATTCCAGAGCTGAAACATGCAATAAAAAGTCAACTATAATCTTGATTTGAAATGTTAAATTAAGCTTAAAAAAAAAAAAAAATAGAAAATTGGAATATCCCAACAAAAATTCCTTGATTAGCATAGTCACCTGCTAAAGTTTTGTGATGTTGAAAAATTGTTCTAAGCTCATTGTTAAAAACAAACAAAAACAAACCCCAAAATTTTAAGGATTTTTTTTTTTTCAAAACAGCTTGAAAAACCTGTAATATTTGACTGATTTACACTGCTAAAGGAACCAGCTGTAACGGGCTTCACTCATTATAGTGTGTCACTCTGAAAGGGAAGATACTTAATGCTCACATATTGTATTCTCTTGACAAAGCACAGAGGCTGCTCGCAGATAAGATATCCAACACTCTCCATGTTGTCTTCCCAGTTGCCTATGACTTCATTTTACAGTTCCTTGACTCCTATGATGTCACCACAAGACACTTATACTCAGGCCCATTTAGTGTCGAGCAAATTATCCAGGAGAAACCATTTTTTTTGCTTTCCACCTTCTGTGCCACCAACTCACCTTTCTCTTGGCATCCACCCCTCATCCTTAGAGCTGTTTATGACCTGGAGCTAGCAGTAGTAGAGGAGCAGCAGCAAAGCTGAACTGGATGAGGAAGCATGGGATGGCACAAGGGTTTCTCTGGGAAGCCCAGCATGCTCCCACTTTTATCTCCTCTTCACATCTCTGCTCATAAGGCTGTGCCAGCTCACTGCTGTCAGGTTTTTGCTCTCCCTGACAAACAAGAGACTCTTGCCTATGCCTCTGAAGCATTAAAGCCATGTTAGGATTCAAATTCAGCGGTACAGATTCAGCTTGGATTGCTGAAATGGAGGAGACTCCCTTTTGCCTGGACGCAAGAGGAGAAAATCCATTACTCCTAATCATGGCCTGGCTATTAAGAGTAATAAAACTAACTTTAATAACATTAAACTCTTGAAATGTATTCAATTTCAGCAGAAAATTTGGAGTGATCTTTCCCCTGCAAATATGCCCGTGACAGTGGTGCAGCCCAAGGGCAGGGGTCCAGAGAAGCTGAGGAATCACCATCCTTGAAGATACTTGAAACACAGCTAAATGTGGTCCCAAGTAACTTTGACCAGCAGGTCAGACTAGATGATCTCCCTTTCAACCTAAATTATTCTGCAGTTTTTTAGAAAATGGTGGTCTTGGACTTGTTGCCATGATAAATAGGAGCTGGGGGAGGATTTGATAAGCTGCAGAGAGCACAGCTATTGGGGGAGAGAAAAGGGAATAGAGGAGAGTGTGTATGGCATTGGTAGTTTCATATCCATGCTTTGCAGATCCATGGGGATAACCATCCCATTCTAAACTATAAAGTAGCTTACAGCTGTACAGTTTGGGGGGTTTTTTGATAGTTAAAGAAGATATATGATCTAAGCTGGATTAAAAAAAAAAAAAAAAAGAAAGAAGCAAAAAATCCTCATCCATCTGCTCTCAAATAATTAAGATTTGTTTCTGATTCTGCAGGAATGGATATAGTGGTTTGTTAATACCGTAAGAGTAAAATCCACAAGCCCTGAACCAAAGCTCTATTGAAATGGTCCAGCAGAGAGACTCCCTAGTCAAGGGAGTCACCTTCTCTGGGAGGAGAGGCACCTTCTCTGGGAAAGGAAAAACAAGGCAGCTTTCAACCAGCAACATCACAGAGCTTTTATTCTGCTGTCACTCTGCATATTATATGGGGTTAATTTTGGGAGAGAAAGAAAACTGCAGGGCTTCCTTAGCCAAACAGGGAGGAGTTTGATTGCTTCAGAACAATGGAAGCAAAGAGAACTCAAGGGAATTATTCATCTTGTAAATGGAATTTTATTTTCTAATGCAAAGAGCAGGCTTTAGTTACAGCAAATTGAAACAATAGAACATTTCCTTACTAAAAAATTGGAGGGCTTTTTGTTGCTGTGATTACTATGTGAAAGGAATATTTGTGCTTAGAAGTCCTAGCAATTATAGGAAGGTTTAACTGCAGCCAACTACTTTGTAAAAGTTACCATAATTGGCAATGGGAATGTTTTCTCTTAAGGACCAAACATAAATACCATGATGTGTGATGTACTACATTGGGACAGAAAGGAATGGATACCTCTGCATCAGGAAAGAAATCCTTTCTTCATTGGAGAGCATGGCCCAGAAGAGAAGAAACACAAAAGGATCTCCATCTACCACAGCAAACAGGATTTCCCATCCCTCAGAAGAAAGATATCAAACACTTAAGTCACATTATAATTCTGCCCAGTACTGGGTAAAACAGTTCTTGCTAGCTCATGGTCATTATATTTGTTAGCAGCTAAAAGAAATAATTTAGATTATTTTATTGTGTTTATTGTGACTAGTTGCATTAATGGGATAGCCCAGGGCTCAGTGCACATGATATGATATAACACTCTGGTACGTGTTCAGGTTTAAAATGTCCACAGTTTATTCTATAGCCACACTCCCGTCATGTGCTGGGGCCACGTGTACTGGTTCCTGGCATCACTTTTGGAAACAGAGGTTCCAAAACTTGAGGAAACTGAAGGAAAAGAAGAAACTCCCACACTACTGTGAGACTTTCTAAGTACGACAAAAATTTTTGCTGTGTTTCTTAGAGGCTGCAGTCACATAGGCGCTTAATTACATTAACATTTAATGCTTTAAAATGTCAGGAGAGGACTAGGGGGAAGAAAAATAAATCAGAACTCAGAGACAGATGAGATGCACACAAGTTTAAATACTAGATTTGGATAATGTTACCATTATTTTTGCCCCATGCCAAACTGTAAACAAAAACTTAGTGTGTTTAATCTTAAGATTGCTAAGCTAGTTGAAGCCAATCAAATTGAACTACCACTTAAAATTAATTTTGTTCCCTGAAATGTTGTTTCATAATGAAAATTGTGATGGGGATAAAAAAGATCACGCTCTTCTGAGGTCTCAGGGCTATCAGCCACGCTCCATTTAACCTTAGCAGTCATCTGAGCAGGAACTTCAATCTTTTTGCGGGGAGTAGATGCACTCAGAGCTGACTTGGCAACTGATGCTGTGCCTGCATAACAAGGAGTGAGTCTAAAGAGCTGCTGCTCATGTTCAGCACCTTGTTTCTTGAGCCATGTAGCTCAGAAGTGCGCACCTTTGGGAGACTGGTGACGTGTCAGACTGAGAGGAGGCTAAACATGCAGTCAGTGCATCCAGCTGAGAGAATACAGAAGCTGTACACGGGCACAGTCCCTCCTAATGGAAGAAGTTCTATGCTGTCATTCTTTTAATCATGAGATTTCTCCTATCAGCAGCTGTACAGAAGACTGATCCTGATTATCTACTTCATAAAAGCCAGATGGAGTATTTTTCAAGCTGTTACTGAGGAATAGCTTGGGATTTTTTGTTTGATGTTTTTTCTTTTTTTAAATTATTATCCCCTCAAATATTAGTGAGGATTCCTACAAAGTATAAGTTTTGCAGTCCTAGAAAGTCCAGTAAAAGCCTGTGCATTTGTGTTATTTGCTGAATGATACTCCAGTGGGATCACATTGCCAAGAACTTGGGGTTTCATAGCAAAGTGAAATTACACATTAGAAGAGAATGCTCATAAAATATGTTCATTTTTAATGAAGACATTAAAAAACCACTCAGAGCTTTGTCTCTTCACTTCTGTGCCCAGTCTACTGCTGCTGTAATGATCCCAAGGCTTGGAACCTTGAAGAAGAGAGATGCCTCAGTGTCTCTCTGTTAGCGAAATTTCAGGGTTTTGATCTCTTCATTTAAGAAATTATTTTACGTAATGGATAATAATGAAAGTAAAGTGCCTGAAAGATTTGAGCATAAATGGTTTTGAGTGGGGCCAAGGACTGTATGGCTCATGAGTCTTCTCACCACGCATAAAACCCTAAGAAGGCTCTCTCTCAGACTGTGGTAAGCAGGGCAGTGGCCAGAGGGCTGAGGCAAATAAAGCAAGGGATCATGAATCTCTGAATACAGCCAGAGGGGTTAGTAGAGCACCACACAGAGCATTTCATCTATCCTCTCTTCTAACCTCAAGGTTCAGACATAATGTGTGGGTCTCCTGTATTTCCAGGATAGGATATGCAGGGAGAAACCCTTTGGGAAACTAACAGTGAAGCTGTTTTCCTGGAGATTTCTGATGATCCCAAGTCTCATAACAAACAGCTCAGAGGCAGTTGCTCTGTGTGATCCAAAAGGAGCAGGTCTGAAAAATGAAAAACTAACCATGTGGGATTGGAAGTCATTTCCTGAGGTCCTTTCCCCAGTCTTTCTATCTAAGTGCTTCAGGAACATCACAGAAATCTTTCCTCATAGCACCTTTGTTACAATGGAAGTGCCATTAAGCTCTTTTTACAACTGAAAAATCAGGGAATAAAATAAAATGCCTGAAGTCACAGAGCTTGATGTGTCCCAGGCTTTCCCCTTGCCTCTGGAACATATGTGACATACAGACAATCCTGTAAAGTCAGGCTGGGCAGGATAGAAAACTGGGACAGCAATTTGTTTTGAGAAACACCATTCAGGCACTACATTTATCCTGCATGAGCCAAAGCAAATATTTTCTTCCTTCAGTATCCTCTCCTGCCAGCTCACCAATTTTTCAAGACAATATCCATAGAAAGGAATTTCTGTACACAAATGAAAATTAGACATCACTGTACTGTAATGGCTTGTGGCATGGGCATATATTGCATTTGAATCCTTGCTCATGATGGTTTTATTTCTGGACTGTGAAATCTTGGCCACCTGACTCTTTGACTAATATATTAACAAGATAAAATTATATACCATAAGGCTTCTTAGATAAAAAGCTTAGCTATGCAAGGGCTTCTTACTATCCCTTTTATCCTTTGCTATGTCAGAATGAATTGTAGCATCTAACTTCAGCTAAACCCCCTATTCAATACTTAATGCTCAACAGATAGGATAACATTTATTTTATTTTGGAGTTTAACTTTAGATGAGGTGACATGCAACGGAGCACAGACACTGCAAAACGGTCTCCCGCAGTGTGACGAATTACAAAGGAGTAATGCAGAGGCAATTCAAAATGGAATATACCCCTGGAAGCTGGCATGCCACAACCCCATGACTAAGTAGACAAGCTGAGTCTTCAGCTATGTTTGTGCAGTGTTCTGCTCACATCTAACTGTACTGCAGAGTGTGAGGGGAAGAAGTCCAAACAAGGAGAACTTTGGTCTAGTTCTGTGGCAGTGGTTATTTTTCTGTACAACAAAAAAGGTCACCGTATACACCACCCTTCCCTTCCTGTGCCATTATTCATTAAGTCACTCAAAATCATGCAGTGCAGCTGAGTAAGTTGAAGACCTTGTGTGTGCTGAGACCTCCCTTTCCACGCAGTAAAGTTTCCAAGCAGCTGCTCATCTTGCAGTGTGTGCATAACCCCACTGGCTTTACTGGCCTAATGGTCCTGCCTGCATGCTTGTGTTTCTTTGGCTGGAAGAGGGCCCCTTCAAATGTCCCATTTGCCTGGTTTCTAAGAGGCTGCTTGACCTCAGCACCATGACCTACAGACTTACAGGAGCTGGGATTGTCAGCAGTGTCCTTTAAGCCAAGCAATGCACGCAGCAGTTGGCCCTGTCCTCTGGAAAAGATGCTCTATGCTGCAGCTACAAAAGGCAGTGCGAACAGGTAACAGGTGGATTGAAATAAATAAATTAAAACTTTAAAATCACTGTGATAATAGAGCAGGAAAAAATTTATACCTTCTCCTAGCTTAGACTGCAGGGTGGAAAAGACATTTGGCAAAGTCCGTTTCAAAAACACACTAAGACAAAGAGTTAAGATGGGCCTAACTCTGAGTTTCATATCTGTTACCAGGGCTTTGTATAGTCTTAACTAAGTTATCACACCAAGGCACTGAAATTAGTCACACAACAGAACACTATAATTCACACTGTTAAAGCTATTTTTATTCACTTGGAGCTGTTTTTACAGACTGACATAATTGGACAACAGGTATGACAAGCCTTTACTGTGATCTTATCTACACTGAGCCAGAGATTTTGTTGTAGGAGAGGTTGAAACACAGGGCTCTGACAAACAAGACAGCATAGAGAAAGCCTACCTCACCCATGGAAACCAGGGGGCCACATTTTTCTTTCTCTGAAGCTGACACCAGTCCCACTGGAGCTACCTTATTGTAAGACAAGGACTGTAGCAATGTTTCATAATGGATATTTCCTGAAAACCAGTTATAAACAAAAGACATGGGCTATAGGGAAGAAGAAAGAGGAGAAGAAAAAAAAGAAGAGAAAAAATAATATGACTTTTTTTTTTCTAAATATTCACCTTTCTGCAAGTTCTTGCACTAGGCAGCTAGCTTTTGTTTCCCCATTCACCTTCAAAGTCCACCTGCAGACCTGACCATACACATCTTCAGAGCACATGTCATGTCAGCACAACAGGATTCATTCATTCCTTTACCTTACCACATGTATGAGGTTGCCCAGAGAAGTTGTGGATGCTCCAGCCCTGGCACTGTTCAAGGCCGGGCTGGATAGGACTTTGAGCAACCTGATCTAGTGAAAGATGTCCCTGCCCATGGCAGGGGGTTGGAAATAGGTGGTCTTTAAGGTACCTTCCAACCCAACCATTCTGTGATTCTATGTTAGCCCACACAGCTCATCTTTACTGAGCCAAGCAGTACCCCAAACCAGCCAGAATTTGTCTGTACTTCATCATTATTAGTATGCTTAAAAAGTGACTTTTTCACAAGTTCTTCCCAACTTCAAGTGCTCCCCAACTTGCAGAGAGACTGACTTCTTGTATTGGCCTTGTCATGGAAATCATTGAGATTTAGCCTCGTTTCACTCAATGAGCAATTCTAGCTGAGAAATCAAACTAGAGCTCTGCAGCCACACAAGACTACAAACTGCTGCTCGGCACAGTAGACTGTGCCTCAGCAAAGCAGCACCTACACGGGCATAAAGTAACCAAAATGAAACAAAATATTTACTTTCTCCTGATTTCAGCCTGGTCGGAAAAAGCAGAAAAGGAAGCCTTTGCCAACCACTCCCAGCTTTTCTCTGAGAGGCTCTGCTCAAAAGCAGCTGGCAGCTGAGGGTTAAAACCCGCATTGATTAGAGCTGACCTGTGCTGAGTTAGAAAACCTGGTGCTTAAAAAGGCACCTAGTAGCTGCATCCCATGTCATTAGGAGATGTTTTCCCCATAGAGCACTAATGAGCTGGCACAGCTTTGGCTTTCAATGGGAGCTCCTCATCTTCCTGAGATTGCCTGACAAACTTCCCCCGGGCACAGGCTACTTCTTTGTCATCCTTCCTGCAGTGTTTAGCCCTGGCTAGGAATAACACAGGCTGCTATAACATGAATAAGGGAAAAAAAAAATCCCACTGTGCTGCTGACACCGGGCGAGCTCACAGCCTTGTGACAAACAAGGCAATAATAATTCTACCAGTCCTGATGGGGATCACCGAAATGTCAAGGCTGATAGCTGCCCTTTCCCTTCTGACATGATCATTAGCTTCTGGGAAGGAAATAAATTACTGAGCCACTTAACACCTCATTAGGAGTTAAAACTATATATTCAGCATCTCCAAGTCAAGTTTTAAAGCAGCTTGGGAGTTTAACAGCAAGCTGTGAAGTTAGCTCTGATAGTATACAGCACTGTTTCCTTAAGGGAAGCTTTCCCTTTAAGTGTCTCTAAATCCCAGGCAAATAATTTTTTCCTTTCTCCGTGCTTAGCTGTACTGGTTTGGGATGTATAGTCTCTCTGTATTTATAAATAACCCACTTTGTTTACCGATTATTTTAAGTATTTTCAGGAAAGGGAAGGAAGAAAACTCTAGGAAAATTGCAATTGCCTGTCTGCCCTCATTAGCCCAGTAATTATTGCATTGTAATTCAATTATTTCTTGTACTCAGTTCCAGATAAGAAAACTGCAGAGGCAATAATAGCTTAAGAAGTTTCCTCTTCTCTCTCTTTTTTTTTTTTTTTTTTGCTTTGTTCTCCATGGCAAAGGCTTTGGTTTTGTTCTTCCCTGCCTCTGCATCATTCCTCCCTCCTCATTATGATATACAGAGTGCTTGCTGCTGTGCATTGAATCAGAGCTAAAAATAATTATCTTCCTTTCTTTTTTGTAGCTTTATATTGTTTTTAAGCTCAGATCAGTTGGCATTTGTATGGTGCATACACTCTGAAAGCTAAATAAGTTTTATCTTATTTTATCCAAGTTAATAAAATCTGCAAACACGTTGTGACCTCTTACTGGAAACTATGATGCTTTAATGCCCAAATCTGTGAAGACTCAAATGCTTTGAACTGTGAACCAGCTTTTGATGCTCTTTGCTGTAGCAATGGAAGTAGGAGGCACAAATGCAGGTCCCGTGTATGGAACTCGTTCTACCAGAAGTATGAACGGTGCAAAATGGTCATGTGGGGCTCGGGTTTCTAGATGGGACCAGGTTCCTTAGGCCTAGGGCAAAAATTGATTGTCAATCTGGGCTGCCCTGTGGAGGTGCATGGTTTTAGGCTGAAGATCACCTGTCATCTTTGTGGGTTTGTTGTGACCAGAGGTGCAACCACAGTGGCAGCTCTGAGGGCAAGGGCACAGAGCTCTTCCTCGCTGTGGCTTCACTGCAGTGTCTCATCTGTCCTCTCCTGTAACCCCAAGGCTTTGGCTTGGTTATGAAAACACAGTTGTCATCCACCACAGGGTGTTTTTCTGTCACCCACAGCATTCCCTGGCTCAAGAGGGTGTCATTTGTTCTCCATTTAACTTCACATGCAAGTTGGATCATATCCAAAGACTGTCACCTAGTTCGTTTGCTAAGGGGGTCTTCTTCTGCTGACAGATGCAAGAACAGACTCAAGTTGAAGAAAAGTGACTTTATCCTACTACTACAAAGGGGGGTGGGATGTGGTGTTTGAATACAGCTCTTCCTTTTCAAAAAAGCAAGCCTGTGTCTTGGTTGCTGCAATTTCCTCAGTCAGTGTATGTTGGATCAAACTGGTTTAGAATTGTATCTTTAGCCCAGCTGTAAAGCAAAAATGATTAATCCTTCCACTGCTTGACCCAGAACTGCATTTCAGAGCTTAAGAGCTTTCCTAACTTGGGGAAGAGCTGTATATTCCTCCTTATGACACACTCACTCCCACGTAGCTCATCAGAGCAACACTGCCTCACCAGAAACCTGCTTTCTAAACCAAATGGCAGCCACCATTCTTCTTCTGCTTGGTGTTCAATTCTGTGTCACTTAGGTTTGGCAAGCTCCAGTGAGATCTGTGCATGCCTGATCCCACCACAACAGCCAGGTACTGAGATTGGCATGTAAAGGGCCATGCACCAGAGCAGATGGAGCATCATGGTCCACAGATCAGCTCTAAAATGGGGAAAATAGGTCTGGTTTCACCCAGATGAGCTACCTATAATGTCCATGCATTTATCTTGTTCATAAGCATGCCTCTTCTCAGAGAAGCCAGGATGTTTTGGGACTTGCACTAGAAGGGGGAACTTCCCACCTGATCCCATTGATCTCTCTCAGGTGGGAGCAACATGCATTTGGGTGGCCCTTTAGGGCTTCTTGATCGGCCAGATGTCTACTGCCTTACCTCTTGTGAACACTCCAGATCCAAATGGGAGGAGGAAGAAAAAGATGAAGAAACAGTTTTTAAAAATTGCCAAAAAGAAGCCTGGGAGGACTCTCCAGCTCCCAAGAATGATTAAGTACTGGTTTACAACAACCAGTCTTAAAGCCAGATCTTCCATTAGCCTCCCTCTCCCCAGAGGCTTTTCTGGGGGATTATTTTTGGCTCCCATCCCATTTATGAATGGATAACCCATGTCCTCGCAAGCAGTTACCTGCCCCAGCAGGAGGGCATGGGGGAAGCATAATGTGGAAGAGGAAGAGGGGGTGGTTGATTCTGTTGAGCTTGGCTTAAACAGGCTGAGTCACCAGGAGCAATGGCCAAAAGCAGATGGAAATGCCTCTTTCAGAAAGTTTTTGGAAACTACCAGGGTCCTCTGAGACAGCCTCAGGCCTAACTCTGTGTCTGAATCCAAGGTCTGTTTCAGCCAGTGCACGTCTTTGGGTGCAATGTGAAGTTCTCCTCAGTGTCATGTTTTTTCTTAAGGGAAGCACAGGACCATGTTAGCATACTGGCAAATGTCCTTTGACACCATGTCTCCAGAAGGATTTAACCCCCAGCATCAGGAATGGGAATGGCTTATCTTGCAAAGAAACAAGAGGGACAGGCGCCTGCTGCTGCCCTTGGGATGGGGAGGAGTCAGTGCTGTTCAGCTCCTTGCCTTTAGTCCTGCCTTGGCAGCAGCGAAGGAAATTATTCTTCATGTTCTGAAACTGCAAACATTGACTAACTTTGTAGATTTTCCTTCATGCTTGGCAGCAAGCACCGAGGCCCAGCATGAAGAAGAGAAACTAGCTCTGGTAGCAGCCTGAGCTTTTGAAGTGGTGAGAGCTGCTTTTCCCAGAAACTCACTGGTGACTCTCTAAATGACCTTGGCATGCAGCAGTGTGACAACCATTAAGACCCAGCTGACTGTTTTGCTACAGCGATGCCATTTCCAGATTTACTGCAAGGAAATCAGAGAAGTCCAACACGACATTCTTCCCAGAGAGGGGATGGCCGAACAGGACTTCTGCTCGTTTTCCTGTGCCTGGACTGTCTCCATTTAATACACCCCCAGCTCTCTTGTCAGTCCTGCAAGTGTGTCTGTAGCATTTGCAGTACATCCAGCAATGCTGTAGAGCAGCAGGATTATCCTGTAAGGATGGATGAATTTCTCTGACCTCATTTCAGATCCCATCAGGTATTATGGATTGGAAAGTTTGTCTTAGATTCATGCATTTCTAGGTATGGAGTAAAAAAAAGGTAAATAGGAAGAAAATGATGCAGGGGAGATATGGTAGTCAGCCTATGAAGCCAACAATATAAAAATTATTATGAAATTAGAAGCTGAGAGGGGAAAGAGAAACAGTCTAATAAGTCCCTAACAGCCTGTGCTTTGTGGAAAATATACTGGCTCTCAGAAGGAAGAGAGAAGATTACTTCATCCCTGGATCATCATCTGTTCCCTAGCTAGAGCACGCTTTCAATCCAGATTAACGGACCACCCTAGAAACCCTAATGTAGCGTTTTGAAAGGTAGGTAGATTTGCAAACATCTTCAAAAAGCATACTGAGCAGTTTGTAAACATCTGTGTTCCTCAATATCTACTTTCATTACCAGAATTTTGGGAAACCGCAGCAAATGGCACCATGCTGTCATCATGGAAGACTCAAACCTTTTTTTCTTTTTATTGTGTTATTTTTTAGAGTCCTTCTGAGATGACTGCTCACCAATATCTGCAGTCCTGGGCCAGCTTGCTTCCTCAAGGTGTGCTGACCCATGGCAGTGTTGGCTCCCTACATGCTCTAAAGTCACATGTACCTTCTGGACAGTTCTTCACCCTGACCAGGGAAAGCAAAACTCGGGCAGATAGGTTTTTCAGGTGGAAAACTGAGTTGTGGGGAAGTGAAACATCTTGATTAAGGATATTCAGCTGGTCAGGGGCAGAAGTGAATGTCAAATCCCAGGCTTTTCAAGACCAGGTCAGTGTTTTCTGCTCTGAAATGGAATTTGCTTCAGGAGAGCTAGTTGTACTCATCCCTCTGCATGGGACCCTTCAGCAGCACAGCTCTTCCCATTTCACACCAATCCTAGGGCCGCACAGGCCACACAGGGATGGAGAGGGACCCCAGACCTGCTTCTTTCTCCCAAACTCACAATCTAGCATCCGGTGAGTCCCTGACACAAAACCCCTCTCACCCACCAAAAGAAGAAAAATGCTGATTTACGTTCCTGGATAGCAGGAAATGAGCATGCTGCCCAAATCACTGCTATGGTACAGCACCAGCCCAGGAGGCAGCCAACTCCTATCAGGGGAGGTCCTCTGCAGACAGAGAGGGATGTGCTGCCCAGGATTGCATGGTGGCTTTTGGCAAGGCTATGATGATGGGTTTCCAAAGTGATTTCCCAAAGCTCCTCCTCTGAGGAGTGAGCTGAGAAAAAAACTGTCATTCTGTTCAAAGATATCCATTAAATTCCCATTTTAAAATGTCATTGGATGTAATTCAGCATTAACTGTAAACATGGATTCCTGACTATGTGAATATTTTATTATTTCAATTAGTCATCTCTATTTTTAGAAACATAGGACATAAAAGATTGAAGTAATTCTGCTTCAGTTTTCCATGCCAGAGATCTTTTTCTCCAAAATACATTTTGTTAGAGCCTCATGTTTCTGATGAAAGAAAATAGAGTGAAGTTAAAAGGAAGATCTGCTCTCTAACACTTGCCTGAAATATGGGTCTTCCTGGGCAGATGGCAGTGTATAAAGTTTCATTTAGGCAGGTAGGAAATTCTTCTCTCCAGGTCTCCTCCCAGCACTGACTGTCCTAAATTCCTCCCTTATCACACAATTCATTTCCCCAGGGCTTACCCTTTCCTAGATAAAAGCATACCTTTTAATTTTAAGCCACACGACATTTGTGCTCCACTATATTTAAAGTCCTACTTGCTTTTCTAATGACCTATGGTGCTCTGATGGCTAAATCCTGCAGACACCCATATCCTTATGCATGCCCAAGGGCTCCTGATGCTGCTTCAGCCTCAAGGATCCTACTCAAATACAATTCATCATGTTATAAAAGATTATAATTTACAGAGAGTTATAAAATTTGGTGCTTTTTTGCCATTGGTGATCTGCTCAGTGGGATTTTTTAATTCCTTTATCCCCCACATGCCAGAGCCATTGCTCTTTAAGTAGGGTTTGGTAACATGTGGCTGTACATTTTCAGTGCATCCTGCCGAGTTCCAGCTGGTCCCTGGCTTGTAAATAAAATTTTGGAGCTGCTGTAATTCATACCATAGCTGTTCAAAAGCATGGTGCCACCACAGGCAGGCTGGAACCCATTAGGCCAGGTTTTTTCCCATATAATGTTATTTCTCACAGCTGCTGGGGGAGCACACACACTCTGACTTCTAAATATAGAGAGCTGGGTATCTTCCACCTCGCTCCCATTTTTCCACAGCTTGTTTTATATCTTCCAGACATGCATTCTTCTTTGAGTTTTACATGAGTTTCTGAACCCAACTGAAAGACCCAGGAGGTCCATGATGAAAAGTCACCACTTCTTAAGCTCAGCACATGCAAGGTAATGGAAGACTCAAACTACTGTCAGTTATTCCCCTGGAGTGCTCCTATTCTTTTTGTTTGGCATTGGTAGTCCAGTGAAAGTGGCTGAAAGGGAAAATGTTTAACATAGAGGCAAAAGGAAATAAGTCTTTCCAGGCTTTGCCCAACTTGGCAGATTCTGTCCTTTTTAAAACTCTTTACAGCTTACACTGTTTTAAAGAGAACCTGATCTACAAACTGTGGAATCACAGGCTGTAGACCTTGACCTCAGGGTGCAGCATGAGGGGATGAAGACAGCCCAGAGATATGCATAGCTGAAGATTACTAACTATGCATTTCTCCCTCCTGCAACTCCAAGAACCAGACTCAGAAATGTGCCAAAAGGTGGAAACCTCTACATTGCTGACATCCTTACAGCCCTTTTTTCTATGAAGCCATATCAAGTGACCTCTCAAGGCAGATATTGGTCCCTTTGTACTACCCCAGCAGCCAAAGAAGAAGGAGGAAAGTAATTTGGTCATTGATATCAACACTGTGGAACAGATACTGAGGGACCAACCTCACAACCCTGGGTGCCTATTTCAACTCTCTCCCTGCTCTCCCATTGCACATCTTTGTAGTCACAAGAGATACAGGACAAGAAAGCTACTCTGATTTTTTTTTTTATTTATTTTAAAGTCCTTAGTACTTCCCCATGCATCCATGAACTAGATTTTAAAAATTCCCTTGCATCTGACAGAAACTACACAAAAAATATTCCAGTGCTTAATGAGGTGCCTGAATGCTGCTTTCACATCAGAGCTGAAAAGTATCTGCTGGGTTCAGTGTGCTGAAGTTTACTCCCCTAATTGGTGCCCAATGTCTAGTTTCAAGCCATTCAGGTTAGCTGGTCAAAGTCATGGGGTCATTTCTTACAGCCTCTGTCACTCCAGCACGCTGAATCTCTGCCAGGAAAGGTCAGTTTGATAACAGGGTTTCTCCACATTGTCCTTCTTTTCATCATAGTTTTGCTGGTGGCCCAAAACATTTGTGCGTCAGCTTTGAATTAAAAAAAAAAAAAAACAAAAAAACAAACAAAAAACCACCACAAAAAAATCACACACACCAAAAAACAAAACTGAGGGGCAGCCTTAGGGAAGAATTACACCAAGGGCTCAGCTCTCTGAGTAAGTGTTGCCACTTCTATTAAATATGCTTAATTTTTATGACAAATATTTTACTCTTATTACTGTGAAAGAACACTTATTCCATGTGTTTCAGAACAGCCCATGGTTTATGGGCTACCCCGTTTGGGCTGATGGAGTGACCCTTCTCCCCCCAGACATTTTACTCCTTGAATCAGGGACCTTTCTAAATTACTGGAGACAATGATCAAGCCTGTGACATGGCAAAGTGCTGCTCTTAGGAGGCTGAAAACTCAAAGCTTTTCTCTTCCAAATCTGTCCATTGGAATATTTTGGTGTATGCTGGATGTGTCCCATACCCAGAGCTCCCATGTACTACATGGTATCCTGTGTCCTACCTGGCATGAGGGTCAGGAGGGACCAGTAAGCCCTGCAACATCCGGCCCAAGGCTGTATTTTCCAGATGCACGTGATAGTCCTTTTTGTGCCTGTGGGACTCTCCTTATTCTTAGCTTTCTTTCAGTGTCTCAGAAAGCTGCACAATGGAAGTAAGAAGAATCTAACAGAGCTGTAGCTGCTTTGTCGGCCCCACTAAAACCATCTGGAAGACCTTGGCCAAAAATCATTGCCTTGTCCTGCTTAAAAGGAGAAAGTATCAGGGAATACACCTGTTCCCAATTCTGCTCCATGACCTTAGCAAAGGCATTTCACCTTTTACTGACTCTATGTCCACATCTGTAAAGATAAATTGTGAAGAAACACATGGCATATGAACATGGAGAGCTGTAGGAAACTGAAATAACCCGTCAGGGAAGCGCTAGTGGTACCAATCAGCAAATGAAGGCTGAACAAAACTGTCTCTGCAGGACTGCTGTATTTTGCAATGTTGCTATGTCATTTTTCTTCTCTTTTCCCTGATTTTTCTCTCCCAGGTGGTTCCACTTCTATAAGGGAAGTTTGCGGCCCTCCCCCTCCTCCCCTTTCCCAGAGAGAAATTACATGTATCCCGCAGCAGCCCAGAGCTGCAACTGGCAGGATGCTCATATTTCACTCTGTGCCTGTGTGACCTTTAAAAATATAACCTGCCAGTGATAGGAAACAGGTAAAGGAGGAATGTGTTCAGCTTGAAGCACAGGTTTTCATAGCAGCACAGCCTTGTGAGGCACACATGGTGGTGTCCAAGCATGGAAGGGCTACCCAAGCAAGAAATAGGAACAGCTGTGCTGTGTGCCCAGAGCTGGAGAGGCACCCTGGCACAGGCCTTGCGGGTGCAGAGAGAAACACCCTCACTGCATTCCCCATTGTGCAGCTCGCTGGCCAGGTCTGCCATGACTGACAGCCCCGTTATAAAAGAGGATCAGCAACGGGTGGGGTGGCATTAGACAGAAATTACTGAGCGGGAAGAGGGAACATTCAATCCTGTGCTAAAGTGGAACCGGCCCGGGCACCGAGATTTACAGTTAATAACGCCATGTACTATTAATCCCCTCGTTGCACAGGAGAGGTTTTAGCAGAGAAATCCACCGTGTTGCAGGATTTTCATTCAATGGATTTCCTCTGTTTTCAACAGCAGTGGATAAAAATAGGAAGGAGGTGTAAGAGATAATTAGCACTGTTAACTTCAGCTAAAATCAATTAGGATGAGCAACAACTGCTTCATTCACTTGAAACACAGTTTTTAGAAAAGGAACCTAACTCAAAGACTGCCCAAGAAGGGAAAACAGAAGGATAAACAGACCACAATGCTTCCAATGTCCTCCAAGCCACACTCAGGGACTTGGGATAAACAGCCATATGTGCACAAACAGTGCACAATTCCCAGTGGTATCATCTATTTCAGTAGAAGCTTTAACACTTTTGAGAATCCCAGCAGCCACTGGGGTTTTTTGGTAAGTGAAAGATCCCCAAACCTTAGAGAAGCTGTCCTACAATCACAAGCTCCTGGTTTTCTATTAGCATGACTGGGTGCCATATGAATTAATTTGGGGAAGTATGTGCCTGGACAGTGCTTAAGCTGCAATGAGCAGGCCAGTTGGATACCAACTGGCAATTTTATTCAAATGCATCAGAGGAGAAGGATGTTAGGAAAAATTAATTCCCTTTTGCTCTGGCTCAGTATATACCCATTTACACAGAAATGCTGGAGAAGTTTTATCTCAAGAAGAACAACATTTTCCACTTAACACAAAAATCCAATTTCACACTACATGAAAAATTTTGGAAGAAAACTTAAAACAACTTGAGAGTTTTCTCAAATTATTTTGAGGGTTTTGATTTGAAATGAGACATTTTTAAGAAGCAAGACGTTGCATGAAAAATTCAAGTCATCTGTAATTGAATCCAGCAGAGGACTGCTATATAACCCTGGAAAGAACTTGCCAAATGTGTGTATCCCATTATTTTTTTCCAGTTTATTGCTAGCACACTTTAGAAATGGAAAGCAAGCAATTACAATGGTTGTATTTGACAAACAACACTTGTAAGATGTAAATTAACAATGCCTGTTGCTGGGATTCTGCATCCATCTTATGCCATTTTATAATGCAGGGGAAGTGCTGCTTGTGCAGTGCTGGCAATGAAATATTAAGGCGCACCCAGCGGAAAATCGACTTGTCTCATCTTTCAGCTTTGGCTCCAGATTAAACACTACCAGGAGAAGCTAATTTTCCCAACAGGGCCGGTCTGGATCGCAAAACTTGGTCACTGACAGAAGAAGAAAGCATCACTTTGAAACCTGTTGAGCCACAGGACCCTTGCAGCCCCTTCACTACCTTTTATTTTCTGGATATTAAGTGAAAGTGGCAGGTTTAAAATGAAGAAAAAGAAGCAGCCCTTCCCACAAAGCGTCATCAAGCTGTGTCACCTCATGGTACAGAACTCATCAGTTCACAAGGACCCCAAGGATGGCAAGATAGCCAACAAGACAGAGCAGCTGAGAGCCATGAACTACCCAGAAAACACCTGCATGTACCCCATCCTTAGACTTGTAGGCAGGCACTCACACCAGGGGAAGGGCAGCACAAAAATGGGGACCATGCTGGTAGCCAGCCACTGGTGTGGGCACAAGGAGAGCAAGGCAAGCCCATCACCAAAATGAACACAGCAAGATGTAAACAGTTAAATACGTGGTGAAACCATGTGCAGATCAGCTCTGAGCTTATCAGGGGACAAGGGCTGCCAGGCAGCTGTGGCTCCGGGGTCTGTCCAGGCCACAGTGACACTGTCCGAAAAAACATTTGATTGAATTTTGCCTTGGTGACCTGATTACCTGGCTGCAGCCCAGCTTTTGACATCTTATCAGTCTTTCAAGCCAGAAGGGAAATGCTGACCCATGGCAAAAAAGCAAAAACAGGGGGAGAGATTGACTTGGACAGGCATTAAAAACAATTAAAAAAATACATTAGAAGTCTTAAAGTGTGGGATTATAGGGGCCTTTCATATTTATTTGAAACTCCTCTATATTTCCTCAGTGATAAACAGGCATCTTCTGGGTCAGGACTACCCTGTGATTTCCAGTCTCATTTCAGTGTTTAACTGCTGCCTTCAGCCGGTAAAGAATAAAGGCATCACCCAAGCACTGGGATGCTTCTGTGCAGAAGCGGGTATTGAATCAGAACTCAGGTTTGTCACAAAACAAAGCAAAACAAAGCAAAACAAAGAAAAACATTCTCAATCTGAGTGTTTCTTTGCAAAGAAATAAAGCTGACAAAGCAAAACCAATGCAATTTGTAGTGCAAACGCCACTCCAGATGATGCCTCTGCCCCCGTACTGGCTTCTCTGCCTTCAGGGGATCTTGATGTGGGGCATCCCCTGAGCCCCAGTCCTTGCTTCAGGCACTGCTGCGAAACCATTTGGTCAGAACCAAGAATCCACCAAGTCCCTAAGACACATAATTTCTATCCTCCAGAAGGTAGGATTAAGGAAAACTTATGGAAAAATTTTCCGTTTCCTATAACATTTACTCTGCACTCACTGGGATTAAACTTCTCAGGGGGTTCTGTCACTCTGCTGGTGACATTGCATATACCAATAATTTTTACCCCCACATAAGATCTTGATATAAGGTATAAGCCATATTTTTTTTCTCCTTGCTGAGGGCCCTGGCACAGTTCTGACATCCTACTGTGATGACTGCGATAAATAGTAAACCTTTGAATTTTTAAGGAGTAATTTAGTACTGGCTTGGGAGTTTCCTCAGATCCTATGAAAGGGACTCAAATGCTACTGAATTTTCAGTTGTCTGATTATGAATGGATGTCAGCTGCAGTGTAGCATGCCCATCCCATGTGGGATGCCTTTGCCTCTACTGTAGGGCCCTCTGCAAAGTCCGTGCCCCACACCAGTGCTGGGGCTCCTTGTTTCACCTTTTTCTAACATAACTCCTTGTCAGAAAACACCAGAGAATAGCTGAAAAGTGTGTTCAGCCTGGCTAGCGCTTCCTTTTTTCCTTTTTTGCTATTTCCCACCCCCCCAACTGATTTTAATTTCTCTAATTCAAGGGTACTAGGGATGCTCAGGTGAACAAGCTTTGCTGCTAGAGAACAGACTTCAGCGGGGAAGATTAAAGTGCCCAGCTAATGTCCCAATGGGTCTGTTCCTCACAAAGTGTTCATTGCAATTAGAAACCTCATCTTCAGAGTGTCCAGAGATAAAAAGTATTGCAAGTGTCAAGTTTCCTCCAGCACATGCCCTGGAGGGCACCATTTATCTCTCTTTCTATGCAATTTACTTCACTTAACATACATCACATTTTGCCTCCTGATTTTTGCAGACCTTATACAGACTAAGAGTCTGTTTAGAGAACAATGGATCTGTTGTGCTGGATTTATAGATCAGTACTGATATGATCACTGAAGAGTACCAAATTCAGAAGTCAATTATTATTAGATAATGTACACACACAGCTACATTTTGCTCAAATCACTTATAAACTCTTAAGAGACATTTTTATCTGTGTGCATCTGCAGGTATGTCTACATGTAGATCTCTGCATATATTTGTCTACTTGGCACCTCCATTAGCCTCACCTTAAAGTGTGGTATGCAACTCCAGCTTCCCCATTTGTTTATCCACCTACCCATATCTCCTTCCCTTCCTCTTCACCTGCCTATCCTCATTCCCCAGTTTCTCTCATTCCCTCCCTGCCTAGGCACCTCTCATACCCCTCTGGACACAACTCTCAGGGGTGCTGTGTCCCCCAAAGCAGGTCTCTACACCTGTGGCACAGGCAGCAGGCATAGAAGAAAGGGAAAATAAAGATATTGCCTCCTGCCAGCTCACTGCAGTAGCTAACCCACTTCTCACTGGTAGGAACAAAACACAGGCTCTCCCACCTGGTTCAGAACCCTTAGGGAAAACCACATTTTGTTTTTTTTTTTTCTCCCTATATACAAAGCATATAGTCTCAGAAAGGCCAACAAAAGCAGAACAGGCAAGCATGAAATGTCTAAGCCAAGCCAAAAATACAGTTGAGCCAAATAAGCTCCCAAATATAACAACGTAAGGAACAGTTTTGTGGGGTTTTTTTCAATCATTATAAGTTTAAAGTGCCTTCCATAAATTTTAATAAAAAACACAGATCAACCTGCGTGGGTGAAGTAAAGAGAAAGAACATATCTATTATTGGCAGACAGCTTTGACTTCAGCTATAGAAGAGCTTGTATCTTTTAACATCCTCCAAAACAGTCACTGAGAGTACAGAGGAGGGGGGAGGGCAGTGAAACAGCTCTGGATTTTCTTCCACATGACTCACTTGCCATTGAATTTCCCCCCCTCCCTATCCTGCACCAGTGGTGGTGGGGATACTGCCGCTGCTTCCCTGTGATCCTCTTCAGACACCCCAAAAGCCACAAGCCAGGAAGAAGCAGGGTGTGTAGGAGGACACCAAAGCTTCAGCCTTTGCTTCTAAAACTAAAACCTGGCAAGTAAAACTTTAAGTGTAACAGGCCCTTGCTGGCAGAGAGCAGCCAGAGCCAGCTGTGTGCTAGGATGAAGTCCTGGCACTCGGTGGTAACAGATATGGGTAAGCCTTCCCTGCAGCTCGCTGGGAGGCCGGCATAGCTCAGCAGGGCAGGGGGAAAGGTCTGCCTCCTGGCTATAATTAGCAAGTAATTCAGCATGCTAGGAATGGATCGGTGGACCAAAGCAGCTGGTGCCCCTGCACTATAAGCCGTTCAAAGGTTTTATTTCAGAGGAGGTCTGGTCTGGTCACCCTGACAGTGTCCCTGTCACAAGGGCTTAGAATTGGTCTGGGCCACCCCGGTTTTGATGTGAACATGAAGGCAGCTTCTGGTTTGGCTTCCTTCCCAGGCACCTGAGCCAAGTGAGCCAAAATACCCTGCAGGTGCATCCAGCCCTCACATCCCGGCACACAACTGTTCCGGGTGAGCGGGAGGCGAGAAGGCACAGACTCAGACTCTCAGACTTGCATCTCTGTGCTGAAGGAAAAAGAGGGTCGAGTACAAAGACAGCACACCTGGCTCTGTACCATTGCTAATAGGCATCTTGGGCAGATAATGGTTCCTGCAGGCTTGGATCTACCCTCTCCCAGGACCTGGTCCCTCAGTCCCATCATCTCCCAGACAGACCAGGTCTCATTGGGATGGTTCTGCAGCTCCTTGCATGCCTGAGACCAACTGGTACCACTGGTACAGTGTTGGGGGTTGCTACAGACCACCACATCCTTTAAATGGAAATGGGAGAAGGAAAAAGGAAAAGCAGGCAAATTGCACACCATGCTGCAAACCCAGGACTTGCTATTGACTTTTACCAGGGAAATGTCACTGCTCTGGATAGCCTCACATCCGAGGTGACAAATAGACACATTCATCACAGCTTGTGGCATTGCTTGACCTTTGGGGGAGGCTTCAAGGAATTTTCTTTATTTTTTTTCTTTCTTGCTTGGGAAGCAAGCTATCTGCATGGGAGGGTTTTAATTAGCTCAAAAATGTAATTAAGAAATAAAGCAGGCCAAGTTTGTCAAGGGAATAAGTTTCATGAAGTCAGCCATATCGTACTCAAGGGGTCAACATTCTTTCTGCATATTTTGTGACCATGTTATGAAATATTCAGAGCGACAAATAGATGTTTTGACTGGAAACAGATTTCACCAAAGAAACATTTCCCCATTTTCGCACCCACTTCACCTAGGACTAAACCAGCAGCAGTTGTGGCTCCCCATCAACTGCAGAGCAAAGCAGAGCGTGAGCAAATTCTTGTACCAGTTTGCATAGCAGAGGCCCCAGATGGCCACTGCCATCCGTGGGCTATTAATAAGGACTGTTTTAGAACAAATTATCATTTCACAAGCAACCAGTCTATTTATTAGCCTTATTATCATTACTGCCAGCTGCAAGGTGTTTCAAGTCTGTCATGCGTTGCAGATGTGGCCTGACCAAGAGACGCAATGGTGCCAGTGTGGGTGACGAGCTGGTCTCTGTGTGCAGCTTTGGCATTTGGAAAGCTGATGGCACCTGTTTGCCTGCTTGGTTCTTTACAGTAATGACCTGCAGCAGGCATTCTTTGTTGCTAGAAGCAAAAGAGACGGTGCTGTTCAAATTATCTAGGTTAGTCCCTTCAGGTATTGCTCCTTCCCTTCCCAGCACACACTCTGCAAATGGAGCTTGATAACTCAGAGTGGCAGAGCTGCTCCCAGCTGAGGCAAGGCTCCAACTTACTTGTTGCTTTTTATAGACTGAGCTCTTCAAAGTAATGTGTTCTGCATGCTGAAGAATAAAACCACATTAAAAAATAAAGAAGGGAAATTAGGAAGGTATGGCGAGGCAGCATCAGCACAACGTAGAACCTCAAGGGGACCCCTGCTTGAAAGCCACCTTGAAAATTTTTCTTTCAAACTCCTATCACATGAAAAGGCAACAATGGATTGGGTGGGGATTTTTATTATATGACTTTGGTTAAATGCTAATTCTGTCTTTAACTTCTATTCCCAATTTAGTGTCTTCTGCAAAAGGCTCTCTTGTCCCACCAGCCCCTTAATCCTCTTCACCAGCATTAGGAGGACAAAGGTAGGACAAAAAGCTTTGATAGGACAAAGCCCAGTTTTCAGACAAGTGTTTCTGCCATCGTGGTTCTTCACAGTGAGGGGTGTAATGTGGGATAGGTGAATTCCACCCTTCATTACAGTGACAACAACCTCCTTCCAAGCCAAGGTGGCCAACAGCAGCTGTTCTTCATTCCAGTGACCAGGGCATGATGTTCCCAATAGCCAGGCTGCTCCACATACCCCACTTCGAAATTTGCTGGAGAAAGCAAAGCAACTCCCTTATATCTACCCCTTCATCCTAAAGGCTTCCTACCTACAGATTTTACATCCTTATATGAAGCTTTTCAAAGTTTGGGGGAGAAGCCAAAAAGCAGACTTATAATAGAAGCTCAGCCACAGCCTTTGGCATAGTTTGGCAGCTCTAATCCTATAATAAACCCAAAGCACACGTGAATCTGAAAAACAGAGTGGTGAATTCTCTATTCCTGTCCTCAGTATTTTTAGCAACCAGGGTAATTTTTAGGCTGTGCTTTTCTGTTGGTTTTTCCCCCCCTCTCTTTCGGTGTAAAGATGTTGTCAAAATACAGGCATCGCTAGCAGTGCAAACTGCAGTCACTTGATTCAGACAGACATGCCTGACATTTCAAAACACAAAATGCTCAGCAACCAAATTCCTGGCATGCTATGAAATGCAAAAATGTGAAACTGTTACCTATGGCAAACATTTCTCCATTTAATGTATCACAGGACAGCAGTGAGGAAATCAATGGGAGAAAAGAGAAAAAGTCAGAGTTTATGTTTTGCAGATAGCTTAAGGGAAAGGAATCCTAAATCTTGAGCAAATGTTTGGTTTTGCATTGTGGCAAAAGTGTTTGTTTCCTTAACATGGGGTGATTACAATGCAATCTGCATTTTTGTTTAAAAATACTTCTCCTGCTGTCTGGGCTGCAGTGTAAACAGGATGCACTGAAATGTCAGCCCATCCGTGGGCTCTGCTGTGGCAGACGCACGCAGAGAACCGACGCACTCACACTCAAATCTGACCTGCTTCCCCAAAATAGATCTTCACCACCCTTACAGAGCCACCATTGTCTGATTACAGTTCCCCAGGCATGGGGGAATGTGGGGATGGGCAACTCGATGGTCGTAGTTAGCATGGCCAGAGGGAAAGGCTGGGGGATGAGCCTGAGGGATACACATCCATAACCAAGCTGTGCAAGAGGGCGTCCTCAGCAAGGAGCCCAAACCTCACTGTCCATGCTACCTCCTCTCATCATGCCATTGGATTAAATCCATCCTGGCTGGCTACTAGCAGTTGCCCACCCCTGCAGGGTCAACTGACATGGGACTGGATTTGTTCCTTGAACTTCCCACCACAAGTGTCAGGAAGAGATCAAGATGTTTGTCTTTGACTGTTATTCACATTGGTACAAACTTAAGAAATAGAGATTGTCTTGTTTGTAAATTTTTCTCCTTGAAAAAAAAAAGTAAGATAGGAATCCTGCAAAGCCCTCATGCACAAGACTGTCTTTGCCAGACTCTAGGCAACAATTAAGACACTAATAGTTTCCCAGAATCACAGAAATTAAAATTTGCACAGAGAAATGCTGCTAGTGCTGGATCCGGCCTTTCTTTTCTGCTCTCCTCCATTAAAAATTGCAAACATCTAATCTTCTTTAAAAGACAGATATGCGAGTTCAGTAGGAAGCCTCAGCTAATATACAATCAATATTCGACAGACTGCCTGTGACAAGGCCACTATCCCTTAGGTGGCACCAGTGTCTGGCCTGCAAGATCTAACATTTTCCTTGCCATAAACATGGTTTTCAAACAACACACATTTCTCAGGGAAAGCATCATCCCCACAACTTCCCCTGCAACAGATCTTCAGTAATAAAAATGTTCTTTCCTTTGTGTTTTCCTGAGCCCTGATCCAACACAACACTTCAACACCAGGCTGCCTTTAAGAATGCCTCTGATCGAGAGACTATAACCAAGAGGACTGAAAGTGGCCTCTCTGTGACAGGGACTCTGGATTTCCAAAGGTTCCTTTCAGGTTTCTTAGAAATAAATGTTTCTTGGAGCCTTGACACTAAACACAACCTTACATATTTTGACTAATAAAACTTGGGTTTATGAATTTGCTCAAGTGCTTCAGTATTCCAAGACTTTATTCAGTGCAGGAGTTACACTCAGGTTAACAAACCCCAAATCTTTTCCTACATCTCAAAGGTCTGACAAGAATAGCAGTAGTTTTGATGGGTGCGACCATGTTAAACTGACTCATTATCCCACAAGCTCGTGTCTGCAGGGATTCTTAAAACCACAATGATAACAATCTGGTCTCCAGCAATGGTGTCCAACCAAGCTAAAACTGGAAAAGGGGTTTGGGGAAGCCCGTTTCACTCAACTGCCACCTCTTCTCAAAACAAAATTCCCAGAAGACCAGCTGAGTTTTTATGGAAAAGTCATTCGCAGTTCTCTTAGCTG
Source organism: Corvus kubaryi (assembly GCF_017639235.1). Taxonomy (NCBI): domain Eukaryota; kingdom Metazoa; phylum Chordata; class Aves; order Passeriformes; family Corvidae; genus Corvus; species Corvus kubaryi. Next base: position 12,047,223 of record NW_024581137.1, read on the forward strand.
TGGAAAAATATTTGTCAGCATATCACAGCTACAAGGGGGTAAGGATGAAACTAATTGCTTAGAAAATTACTTCATAAAATTAAGTAAGGTCATTTGTTTCAACTCAGTGGGCATAAACTGTCTCTTGAATGAACCATCTTCTGTTTTCTTCTTTCTGGTTAATGACTGACAAAATAGGCTTATTTTTCAGTATGTAGCCAATGACTACAATCATCATGGTCCCTTGAACCAAGTCTTTGCTCTCTGTATTTCAGCCCAGAAATCAATGACCAATGTAAAACTATCACTGTTTTTGTTACAGGTGGCTGCAAGTCCTTTGAAAAGAGATTTATCACTGAGATATTCTTGGTCTCTCTCCAAAGCTGCTTTAGACTCTGGTAGTATGAGGGCCTGCTTAACAGATCTGTTTTATTGTGTGCTGCTTGGTTCCATATGCAAAAGTGGTTTGTAACATGCAAATGCATCTGCTAAAATACAGCACATGCTGAAGGAGGTGAAAAGACCCACACAGAAACAGCTATAACATCAAAAAAGTTTAATGTGCAGGTGGGACACATTCCATTTGAGAGTTGAGAGCCCTCCTGACTTGTCTCTGCTGGCAGGGAGTGGGAAAGGGTGATGACAGGCACTGTTAACAACCCTGTGCTGGGGTCACAAATTTGACCATTCATGTCTCTTCCAAACAGGGAGTGTTGCAATGCTAGACTGTCCTGGAATTACCAATAAACCCCTTTTCTCCCAGTGGCCAACACGGGTTTAGGGGGTTTTTCGTCATAATTTTAAGGTGTGCACAGATGACCCATATAGACATAGATGCCTTGTCATCAACAGAAAAAGATTTATCTGATCTGGTAAGCACTGTGTGAAGGTCGAGGAAAGCCAGCTGGGATGGCTAAGATGTTTTGGGTGGGCTGGCAAGTCAGGAAGTGCACTTGGACTTCTGCTGACAGATTTTGGCTGAGCTGACAGGTGCTAGCAACATAAGATGAGGAGGTGGCAGCAGCCAGGAACAGTTGATCAAGCAATGTTTACTGCTTAGAAAGAAAATACAACAGGCGAGGTAGGCCTAAACACATGAAAACCCCAATCCTCTTCTCTTTAACTTTCATTGGGAACAAAGATAAATTTCAATAAAGAGCCAAACCCACAACCCAGTCAGAACTTGTGTTGGTGTTACTAACACCACAGTGAATCGACATTTCTCCCACTCAGTCCTGCTTGGAGTACATGACAGGAGTTTTACCATGCCAGACTTTTGGGTTGGGGCCATCCAAACCTAAAACATCCCTACAAAGTGTGAGGGATCTGGACACTGATGGAACGCATACTGTCCAAAATCTCTGCTGCCTCCGCAGCTGACAGGCAGCATCCCAGCAGTGGCAGCTCAGTCCCCATGACCACTGTGGGAGGGCATCAGCTCTCACTCATCACCCCTGCCTTTCTGGCCCTCCTGCTTGCAGAGCAGTGCTTGAAAACATGCCCTTACCCGCACTCCAGAAAGAGCCAGGCATTCAGTATTGTTTTCTTGCTGAGATTAGGATGTTTTCACGGTGTAACAACAAGTCATAGTTTCAGGCAAAGGATGGGCTGCCTCACGACTTTGAACTCCGGGAGCTGGCAAGGCGGCGAAGGTGAGGAAGCTGGCAGCTAACTCTGAGGAATCAGGCTGCCTTTTCCCCTCCTCCCCTCCCACTCATTCCCTGCACCAGATGCCGACTGGTACATGCCAAAATGCCTGCCATCCTCCCAACTCCCTGCCTGCTGGCTTAGGGCACAGCCTTACCAGCTTCCCAGAACTACCTGCCAGCAGGTCTACTCCAGAGACAGCACTCAGCGCATGCTGAAAAGGCATCTGTGCTCGTTCCTCTCCATCCTCCTCCTCCACCTGCCTGTTATATATTGCAGAGGTGACTTTCAGATATACGAAGAGTGCATTAAAAACACACTAAATGAAAATCCTGACAGGGAGGAAGAGTCCCAGAGGAGCTATGGCAACACGGGAATATTAATCATTTCCAATTAAATAAAGCCCAGCAGAACTCTGCCTTCCTGGCAAAGCAGCAGGGCTTCCCCTTTTCTCCTTCCTGCTTTCAACATTGCACAGTTGGGTTGCTCTCCTGCCAGTAGAAGTGCCGTGCTCAAGGACACCTTCAAACTATCCCCAGCCCACATGAAGGCGGGCATGTTCAACAGCTTTATAGGGCAGCCCATGACAGCCTGATATTTATTGGGAAGACTTCAGCCAAACAGTGAGACTTCTGTGCTCTTTTGGACACAGAGAGCCTCAGCAGCAGTTTTGTACAGAGCCCGTTCAGCCCCACCAGCCTTGTAGCATCCAGGGCTGAGCCCTTGCCATGCTTCATGGAGAGGAACACAAAACCCACCAGCCTCAAGCATTCCCATGACCATGGGGACCACAGGTTAGTCACTGGTCTTAGACTGGGAAGGCTTGAAGGATTTTCTATGATGAACAGAGATACCCACAGTTAAGATAGTTTTAAAGGAGTGGGATTTTTCAAGACTTCTGGGCATTGGCCTAACACTGTCTCCAGGCAGGTCAGCTGCAGTTACGCACCTGACTCTGGTGGAACCAGCCAATGGTTTGTGCTTTCCAAACTCTTTTCTTGAGCTTAGAAACATGCTATCCTCCATCCCAAATACGTGGAACTCTGCACAGCATGGCATTCAGAGGATGGGATTTATTTCCTCCCTCCAAGGCAGGGAGAAGTTAACTGCTGAATTCCTCTGGGACCAAAGCCTAGATTGAAACTTTGGCTTGTGAACCAGCTCAAACCCAATATTAGAAATACCAGCAAGGGAAAAAAAGCTGAGCATGACAGACTCTGTACATGGTCTGTGACTGAGGAACTTTAGTTCCTTTGTCCTTTTGTTTCAAGGGAACAAGCCAGACTTAGTGCACAGCTCTGAAGAGACAAGGAAAGAAGGCAGCCTGAGCCTGCTGGTGTTCTAAACACAGGGAGTGCAAAAAAAAAAAAAAAAAACCAAGAGGCAGAGCAGGGGGAGAAAGTCCATCTCTGAGCTTACCTGAGATGGGGGTTATGTTAAGGCACCTCTCAGCATTTTGTCTAGGTTTCCTACTCACTCTGAATTAAGTTGGAAGTCCAAGCCTGGATAGCAACACAGAATGAAGAAATAGATTCCCCACCAGACGTCAGAGCATGACAGAAATGCAGAGAAGAGTCCAGTGTTTTGTCTCCAGCTGTCATCACTGGTGCCTAAAAACAAAGCTTCCCTGAGCTCTACAAACAGTTTTCAGAGTTTACTGCCATGCAACCTATATCTCCACCTCCAGCTTTTTCCGCCATTCTTGCTATGCAGTTTTATCTGCACAGCAGCATCTCTGCCACCCCATACCAAAGGAGCCAAGTGGCTCCACTCTGTGCCACAGCCTCTGCTGCAATGACTTCCCGCCAGCACATCACAGGGATGGAATTACTAAAGGACACCTCCTGAATATATGGAGGCTGAATTTAGCCAAGGAGACCAAGACAATAATTAAACCAGTCTTGTTAGAGATTTGTTTTAATCATTATATTTATTAAAGATCATAATTTCTGAAGAGAAAATAGACCAGAATGTGATTTTGAGCAGGAATCATGTTCAGGGGGAACATTTCTCCATCAGCTACTGAGGTCACCTCAGTATGCCCTATACCTAAGGGCAGCCTGAGACAGAAACATTTGTCTGATAAGTGCTTGCACAGAATGAGGAACAGCTCAATTCACTCACACATCTAAGGGGTCAAGATCTGCCAGCCACAAAACGCCATTACACTGAAGGAATACCATATATACTGTTTGTTATCTAAATCCCTCACAAGGGAAAAACAACAGAGAGGGAGGAAGAAGGCCTCTCTGTGTTTTGCCCAGAAAGAGATAGCACAGCCTTGCTCCTGGGGTTGCTTTTCTCCACAAGCAGCAGCTCAAGGGCTTTGCACCTCGTGCTCGGCAAAAGCCTGGTTCCAACCATGCTGGGACATGGTGCATGGACAGAAAGGTCCTGCATTGCACAGCTCTTCCTTTCACCAGGAGCAAATTCGCACATCAGAGAGTCACTCTGAGCAAGGATGTAATATTAAATGGATTACATCCACCTTCGCTCGCCTCTACCCCACCCTGCAGCAGCTGGTGGAGAAAAGCAAGGAGAAAGTGGGAGAAGCAGAGGGGCTCTGGAGGGAGGTTGGTACTTGTTACTGTGCCTGCCATCTCTGCCAACCACCACAGCTTGGCCTTCATGTTTCAAAGAGAGCTGTGATTTAAGATGATGCCATTTTGGGAGTGCCCAGCATAAACACTGCAAAAAGACCAAAGTTTCAGGGGGTTCTCAATGTTTTAAGAAAGCCTCCAGATGGCTGCCCAAATGAGAAACTGCAGTGTTTTCTCTTTTCTTACTTCATCTTCACTCCTGGCTGCCCAGCAAGATCATGCAAGGAACAGATGCACAGAAAAATGAAAAACAGTTGGGAAAACACATATAAAAATACGCGTATAAAAATAGCAGCAGTGTCCATTTTGCAATGCAGAGAGTACAGCTATGTGAGAAATACATTTTGATGCCAGCAAAGAAATTCAGACAATCCTGTTAATTGAGAAGCATCAATACCCTACCCCAGTCTCTTGCTCCCATGACAGGCAACAGCTGCTCTGGCTCCAGAGCAGCAGCCAGCAGAGGAGCCCATCCAGCAGAGTAGAGAGACACGGGAAAGATGAGTTTAGTGGCCATTGAGCACCAGCATTCCTTGTGCTTCAGCTTTCCCATCTGTGAAAGGCTTCTCTCTGCTGCAGCACCTCTGAACTCTGCTGCTGCAGAGCTACACACAGCTGGTAACTCTGGAGGATCACCATAGTAGCAGTGGCAATACAGGTGGGTCTGGTGAGTTCCTGGCTTATTACTCAGACAGCACACTGTTTTTGAAATAATGACTCCTGAAACACAAGCTTGCTAAACCTTGCTATGGGAATCTGGCTTCTCTCATAGCTTTAAGTCAGCTTAGAAGGGGCTTTGCTTCCCCATATCATGTTTGCAAATCCAGTATCTCACTGCTTCTGATCCAGTCTGTTGAGAAGCACAAGCTGTCCAAGCTCTGCCAGCTGTGCTCAGACAGAAACGTCCTACAAGCAGAGCCAGAAGCTCTGCCTTTTGGGTCCGGCTGCCCCTGCGCTTTTGGTTATGCCAGTCATATACCACCTTCTGCAGGCCTGAGCTTTCCCTACATAAATGGTAAAGAACACTCTGGCCAGTCACCAAATGGCACATTTATCTCACTAACAGCTCATTCGTCAGCTGCAGCTGAGCACTGGCTCTGCTCCAGACCAAGGACAACAACCTCCCAGGTTACTGCAAGAGCACCAGCTCTCTGTTCACTGTAGGGTACCTCAAATGTGGGTTTGTAGGAGGTAGGAAGCACATCCCTGGCAAGCCCTGAGGTGCTAATGATGGCCTGAGCAACCACCTCTGTGCTCTCTGCCTCAGCCATTGATGGGGAACAAGGCTCAGCACCTGGAGTTTGTGGTCCTGGGGAGAGGGGACAGCCTAGGCTGGCTCTTGCTGCTGTCTCTACAGGAACCAGACCCCCCAGATGAATCATTGAACTTAACTTTTTTTATTGTTCTCTTAAAATCATGTAAGTTTTTCCTCTCTGAAAGAGCACTTCGAGATGCTGTTCATTTCCTACTCTGCAGAAGAAGTAAACCACATCATGGTGCTGGCCAGATACCAGCAGCTCTGCTCATGAAAAGAAATGCCTCATTCCTCTTCCCGAATCACATCATAGCTTGGGTTTGCCGTATCCTTACACACAAGAAAATGTGAAGGATGAAATGACACTTCATTTCACCACCACTGCCACAGAGGAGGTGACAAGGGGGGCAGGTGGAAGCAAAAATAGCAATTTTTCCTCAGCACAGCAAGCCTGGTGATGGTTGCTGCCAAACCCCACACGATCAAAACAGCCTTGCTGACAGCCCTGCCAGTGCATCGCCCCATATACCACTCCACACTCCCTGCAAGGACTGCCTGGGGGTGGTGTGTGCGTGTCCCTGCACAGGGCTGGAGGCAGACAGGTGCACTCCAGCTCCCTCTCTCTTTTCCTAGAAAGGTCTTTAGAAGCCCCCAAATTCGATTTTGTCTGGAATGATTGAGGGCATGATGTGAGTCAACAAATGAGAGTGAAACAAGTCAATGAGATTTGTCAAGGAAAAGACAAGCCAGGAGGACAGGAACAAAGGGCTTGGTGGGAATCAAAAGAAAGCCTCATATCAGGCAATAAATTGATAAATGAGGCACAAAGGGCAGGGGAGAACAACTAGCCTGTTGCTGCTAATCCAGTCATAGTTTTCAAAGCAGGATCATGAGTAACCAGGCCCGTCAAGGCTGGAACAGAAATCCCAGCTTACCACATGCAAGAACAGAGCATCTTATCTTTGGCAAAGCCAAGGGCTTCTGTTTGTGGCATGTGGGAGGCTGGAGGTCTGGAGTCAGGTGCTGCAGGTACATGCACATGGTATGGAGACAGCAGGAAAACTGGCTGGACTCACCTGCAGGACCCTCACTGCATAGAGGGATGCTCTGGGGGAAAGGGGCTCCCCTGCCAGTTTAGGGCTCGCTAATGCAGCACTGGGCAGTGTGCCAGGTTGGGGCTGTGATCTGCATGTTGGGGTTTCAGTCTTGCTAGAAAAAAATCCGGGACTTTTTCTGAGGTTTTCAATGGGGTGAGTGTTCACGTTGTTTCCTTCTTGCCCCAGCAAGATTCAGCACAGCCTGAGCTCCCACCCAGCCAGGGGTTTGGACTCTTTCCACAGCTCCAAGTCGTGGTGGAGGCTCTGATCCTGCTATCGGTGGCATGGGGAGCTCTGTGCACACCCCAGCCCTGTCAAGGCCATCCCACAGGAGCCAGCAACATCTTCCAAATTCTTCTTTGCCCATCACAGGCATCTTACCGGCACTTCCAGGGAGCAAAGGGGCCTGTGCAGCTTCTGCCCTATTTTGACACATCCTTAAAGAAGTTTTGCCCCTGCTTTTGTGTTGTACCACGTGGAAAACCTGAAAACACATAGGCCATAAGACTGCAGATGGTACAAAGAGGTGCCTGCAAAGATGCTGGCATTCCACTGCTTCGAGAACCCAAAAGGAAGCTGAACTGTGAGCACCGTGTTGGCCAGCCGGGAGGGTTTTACAGGCTCCAGGTTTGTTTCTCCCCTGCTGCGCACTGCAGGTTTTGGGTCCCCGAGCACGACAGGGGAGCAGCGCTACCTGACCCAGTGCAAAGCAGAAGTTTTGGCTTGCTCCAACAAAAGCCAGAGGTCTGGCTCCAGGCCTCAACAGCCCAGGCTGCTGGGGTGCTTGCTGCTTTAGCTGGAGATGTGTCGTATTCATGTGGAAGTGTAGGCGTCTGAGAAAGCAGCCACCACAAGGAAATGAAACCTTAGAGATGCACTGAAGATATTTTTGGGAAGCCCAACATCCCCTTGTCATGCAAAGCAGTTGCGCAGCCTGGCAGTGGTCAGGACGGGTAGTCTTTCACTTTTCAGCCACAGAGTGTAGCTCCCAATTTGGGCTCTGCAGCGTGGCCGGGGTGCACAGGGGCTGCCAGCCTGGCAAACACCTCTTGCCAGCCAGCAAGTTGTACTGCACCATCAAAGCTGTGGGGATGGCTGCCCAACAGAGCCTGCTGGCTTCAGGTGGATCCCTCTTATTTAAAGCCTTGAAGTCATCACCATCAGGGCTCTGCTAGCTATGAACTGGAAGCAAACAGGACTCCTGACTGTGTGCTCTGAGAGATGCTGTTGTGCTCTTTTTGGGGTGAAACAGCAGGACACCTCACCAGTTCTAAAGCTCCCTGAGCTCTAAGAAGCAGTAAGAGTGCTCAGCAACATTATGCATCTATAGAGAGGGAACACCCCCCTGTGCTAGATGGTGATATTTCCATTGCATGGACAAAGATGTTCCATTTGGTCTCTCACCCTATGTCTCAAAAACCCCTGACCTGAGTATCTCTACATACTTGGCAGAGGTTTTATTTCTGTCCTGAAGGATGGGATAAGAGAGATTTCCTCCAGATTTTAAAGGCTGCAGGGTGAGACAAGGAGAGCCTTGGGGAACAAGGCTGGGGAACAAGGAGAGAGATCCTCAGGTCATGGCTCTGGCACAAGCCTCTCCTGCCTGCAAGTACCCAGTTGTGCTGTTTGTCGCCATCTCTAAAGCAGTTTTATTTAGGATAAAAACACCCAACTGTTACAGAGCCTCTGGAGACAGGTCACCACCACAAACCCTTGTCCTTCCCTGGGACCCCAGGGCCAAATTATTTGTTTGCCCCATTGCTGCAGGGCAGGGATGGAGGCACAGCTCCTGCTGCCCAGGGAATGGGCAGGCCATGGAGACCAGCCTTCTTTTTAGAAGTCACCCCATATGTCAGGAGAGATACAGGGTTCATTGACTTGTTAAACAGGGTGAAGCTAAGCTCATCTTGCATCACCCACAGCTGGCCAATACCCGCTGGAGGCAAGAGTGGAGAGGCTGATGTTTATTCTCCCCCGCAGCTATTCAGCTTTGAACAAATGACCCCTCTGAGCAACACGGCAGTAAATTGCTTAAACAAGTGCAAAGTTCAGATAGCTGCAAAGAACTTGTCTCACTTGCCAGAAAAATTACAAAACACCAGTGTTTTCTGAAAAGCAAGGCTGTGCAGCTCACTTGCGAGAGAGGCGACAAGATGCCAGGAGCCAGTGAGCGGGGCAGATGCAGAAGGACTCAGACAAGACCAGGGCTGGCTTTGCTGTTATTACTCCCAAGAACAGATGCAAGGTCCCCCAGACCCCTGCATGTATTTGTAGGGAGCAGGGCAGCAGAGGTCCCCTGGGCACAGCAGGTGAGGCAATCATCAGAGCTTCCCTGACCAGATTTGAGGGCAGCTCATTCCATCGCCCTCTCAGTCAGGAAGGGACTCACCTCAGCACGGGGTCTTTCAAAGTCCCATGTCCTCAAATCAGTAGCAACTTCCCACACAGTGATCCCAAACCACCTGAAGGAAAGGGCCAGTAACCTGGCCAGCATCTCCAACCTGTATGAAGCCACCTGTATGTGCCCTTGCTCCCCAGTGGGCAGGCACACGAGCATCGCCTACAGCAGCACCGAGTTTTGCCACTGCAGTCTTTGAATAGAGACAAACTGCTGCTCCCTTTTCTTTCCATGAAGACTGGGAAAGAGGCACTCTTTTTTCCCCTCTGCACAACACCCCAAGCACCTGGTAGCTGCTGATGTTCCAAAAGCAGCTTAAAACCATCCCCCCAAGCCAGTGTGTACGGGTTGTGTTGTGCACAAGCCTAGTAAGTGAAAACCTTGGTAGTCAAAGAGTCACGGCCATCAACACCAGCACAACTGCTTGTGTTCAAAGGCTCAAACCAGTAAGAGAATTTCACCCCAAAATCTCACCCACCCTTCATCATTCAAACTACTATGCTGGAAGCTCTTCTTTTACTGGTTTAATGGGAGGAAAGAAATAAAGAAGGGAATAATGAAGCCCCCAGAGGACAGAAAGCCACCAGGAGTTTGCACAGCCACATGAACCAGCTGGGCCAGACTCAGGTGAAACAGTGGCTTCCTGAGTTCAGCTGCACAGAATTGATCATTCAAGTGAACAGCTCTCACACACCCCTCACCCAGGAGTGCTGCCAAGCCCTCTTCAAATGCTCTCCCAGTCAGACTGTGTTCCCAAGGCTGTTTTTCTGAAAACTTGTTTTCAGCCCCTTTTGCTGGCAGAAAATTGTCACCTTTTACATCTTTCTGAAATGGTTTCTAGGTGAGCCACAAAGCATCTCACCCCACCATCCCTTCTTCCCGCTGAATAGCTGCCCAGACAAACCCTTCTAGCCACATGCCAGCTAACCTACTAGAGGGGGGATTTAAAATCTTAGCCCTCACTGCTTTATTTTATCACTAAACCTCATAACCTGCTTCTTTTTTGGTTTCCATTGCAGGGATAACAACCCACAGGCATATTTAGGAGGTAAAGCATGCTGTGAGAGGAGCTTTAATACAACAGCTTACAGCCCAAATCTTTTACAAAGAAGCACTTGCAGTAAGAACATGAGCTCCTAAAATTTTAGGGTTTAATCTATGGGAAATAAAAATGGGAAGAAATATTCTTTGTTTAAAACCTTATTTTTCTTTCCTCTCTGGAGCATGACTTACCTGCCACCCCTGCTCTAAGATGCTGAAATGCCTTCTGAGGTCCCTGATACAACAGTACATGGAACAGACCAGGAACACAGACTACAGCAACAAAACAACCTCAAACTTCTCACCTGGGAAAGGGCCTTCAGGCTTTTATATTACCTGGCCCCACGACTGGCAGCTGCTGGGGATTCAGCCCCAGCTGATGGAAGTCAGCAGTAACTCACTATTACCACACCAGGAAGGTGTTGGGTTCTCCGTGCTAGGAGAGGATGGATGCCCTGAGCCAGAAAGCAGCAGGGGGACACCCTGGCCCCACCAGAATGGGATGGGGTTGGGTTTCTCTGTGCCCTATGTCTGCCCATTCCATCTGTAGCCCCTAGAGCAAAGCCCATCAGGAGGCAAGGTCAGCCTGTGTTACCTGATCAGTAAAACCAGGCAGTTGGTAAAATGGCAAATCATGACTGACATCATGATACTCAGAAGGATCTGTGTGCTAGGCTAGGAGCAGGGCTGCCCTACTGCTGCCCTCCTGGGTTGAGGAGGAATTTGAATGTCCTGTCATCCCAAGGATGGGTGTACATGGGTCTTCTAAGCCCTGCCAGAAAGGGAGAGGGGCAGCAGAAAGGGCTGGTAGAGCGGGAAGGCAAGGCTTGCTATTTCCTGCCAGTGTAGGGAAAGCAGGAACATCATCCTCCTGCCTGGTGTGCTCCCTGCCAGCTCTTGGATCTAAAGGCCTTGTGGAGCCCAGAAAAGGTGATGTACAAGGCTTGTGAATGCCATCCTTTTCCCACTGCTGAGCAGGTGGGATAATTAAACAGGCCGTGCTGCTAAATGGTACTGAAGTTGCACGATCTGGAGCAGCGTGACAGACACTCAGCAGGGCCCAACACATCATAAAACTGCGATTGCTTTTTCCACTTCTGCCTGGAGAGAGCACCTTCATGGAGCATGCCCTGCTGCCACCTGCCACCAGCACTGCTTTGGCTCGCTCCCTCTTACAGGCAGGTGGGGATGGAGATTTGGAAACATTTACAGTTTCAGAGGGTTGATTTGAACTCTTAGCAAGGTCTGACTTGAGGAAAGCGTCGCCAAGGGTTAAGCCATTCAGGTTAAGCATGGGCACACCTCCCCACAGCCAGGCAAGGGCTTGATCTTTGCTTTGCATCTGCTTGTAGGTCGTGCTGACTGAAGCTGTAACATCACTGAGAAGGAAGTCAACAGGAACACAGAGGAAGAGCAGGAAACTCCCGTAAACACCACTGGCTAAAAATAAATGGGAAGGGTGCTGGTTCCTGATTTACTATTCCTTCCTGCAACTTCCCATCCGCCAGGATCATGCCTGCCCTGTGAGAGCGGCTCCCTGGGATGGACAACTTTCCACAGCAGCTGTTCCAAGACAGCAGCCAGCTGACATTGCACAGCATGTAGATGGATATTTTTAAAGTTATTTAAGTTTATTTTAAAGTTATAGTCCATGCATGCTAGTTAAGATAACCTGGACGAGCACTGCCAAGAGACCTCATGTCTAAGCACAAAGCAAGGCTGTGGTGCTCTCTCCCCCTCACCCATTATGGGTATCTCAGCTGCCTCCACTGGGAAAAGAGACCTTTTTCCCTGCGTGAGGAGCAGGAAGCTGGGCTCCTGAGGAGGTGTTGGAGAGCAGCAGCAGCACTGCTGGGAGCTGGGCATCCCGCAACAGCGCCAGGTATGCCCCCAGCTCATGGAAGGGGAGCTGTGCACCTGCTGGGTGAGGGTGAACAGTGGAGAGCAGCTCTGATACTCAGCCCAAAGGCAAGTGACTCAAGCTACATCTTGCTTCACCCAATGATTATCTGGCAACTGGTTTTCAAAGGCATTTTTCACAGGCTGTTGCCTCCCTGAGGTAGTAACTCAAAATCCAGAGTTGCTAAGAATATGGAATTCATCACATTGTTCCCTTGGCTGCAGCCCTGCTGACTGGGGAGAGGGACACACTCCTCTTCCAGGAGCTGATGAGAAGCTGACTACTAATAGCTCAACCTCCCAATACTTCTCATTGCTCCGTGCTCCCTGTCAAGCCTGGGCAGTGACCGCAGCAGGAGTTCAACAGCCATCACTGGTGTGGGGCAGCACTGGCGAGAGGCACCTCTTGCCCTTGTCCCAGCCACTGAGGTCTCAGCACAACCCTGCTGCTTCGGGGCTTATTTGGCTGAGCACCTACCAAATCTGCTTGCATTATACTGGGGAGAAGCCCAGCTGCTGAGGGGCTCTGAGCAGCTGCACTCAGCGTTTGCAGGAAGCTGGGTTAAGTGATGCCAAGGCCACAGCAGGGTTCCTGCTCTATTTATGGGACTCATCCTACTCAACACAGGTGCCCAGCCTCCGTGCCACATCCAGCCCCTGGCCAAAGGCAGCTGCCCAAAGGTGCTGCCTGCAGCCAGGATCCTGCAAGCCTCCCAGTGCAGGAAAGTGCTGGTGAAACAAGGAGTTGCAGCCGCAGACCGCCTGTTTGCCTGGGACAGCTCCTGCAACTCGTTGGAATAGGATCACACAAGTCTTTTGCCTGCTCTTACCTCCCTGCTTATTCCGGGTTTCCTTCTCCTGCCATCTTTATTTTCTGTAATTTTAGAAAGCAGTTACAACTGAAATAAACTGGATGAAACTTGTGTTTTACAAAAGACTATTCATACCATAGCAAGGATATCCCACAGCTCTCTGGGTTTTCCATGTAAAAGATTTTCCCAATTTTTTTACCATTGGTTTCCCTATAATGGGTGTAGCATCCCTCATTTTTCCTTATTTTAGGGACCATCCCAGAAATGTGCAACTTGCATTTGCCAAGCATCTTTCCTCCCAGGCAGGGCAAGTTCCTCTTTACCCCCAGGCTTCCCCTGGGAAGGTCCCGAATGGATGTGCTGCTTCAGAAAAGTGCAGCAGGTCTGGGAGGGCAGAGACTCCCCTACTCCCCTTGTGCTGTGGAGAAAAACCCAGCTTTTTCCTTGAGGATTTCCCTTTGTTATACGCATGGGGTGAGTCTGTTCAGACCATGTCTGACCATTACAGTGCTTTTTCTCATATGACACTCACTGATGTTCTAAACCAGCAGGGGCTGGCCCAGCCCTGCGTCTGCTTTTTTCCCAGCCAGCCTCATGATTTCAGGACATCCTTTTTTTTGGCTGTGAAGATCTTCTGTCAGGATGTATTAAGGCAGAAAGAAAGTTGGAAAAAGGCTGCTCCACCCATGCATCCTCCAACACACAACCCCAGGGCAGCACTGCTTTCTCCCAGCCCTAGTCCCCCACACCTCCATTTTGGTGCAAAGCCAGGAGGAAGCCTAATTGCTGACAGCACTGCCAAGAAACCCAACATGTCCAAAACCATTGTGCTGTTTTTAGCATCTTCCATCCAGGAATCTCACAAGCGTGTGACTGAGGAGGTATTTTTACCTTCCTCCCTCAGCATTCCAGGTGGGACAGCTGGTGCCTCCACAGTGTGAGCCAGTCACTGGTGGCTGCCGTGAGCTAGGACCAGCATCTGGGCCCACTGCCAGGATTGCTGGCTTCCAGGTCCCAGCAGCCCAGGACCCCACAGCTGAACCAACCACCCCATTTCCCCATGGGGTTTAGTCTTTGGGATCAGAGATGCAGCAGTATGCTTGAAATTGTCCCCCAGTGCTTCTGTAAACAACAGCAGAGAAGATTAGGAGGAACAGCAAATGTGGATTAAGGACAAAAATAGTGCAAAATCGTGTGGGTTTTTTTTCACATAAACAGTATGTGAAGGCTGGCCACAGCTCTCCTGCTGTGTAGAGCCCTTTCCCATATGTGCCTGAGCTCCCATACCCAGAGCTGGGCTCTTTTGGGCCCATCCAGGTGCAGATCTGGCCAATAAAACAGCAAATGAGAGGCAGGGTTTTAGACCTCAGTCAGCACTCAGCACTCCAAATCCTCCAAATCCAGCCTCCCTGTCCCCATGCTGCTGCCCTTGGTGTGACAGAGAAAGCCATGTATTGCAAAGGTCCTGGCAAGGCTAATCCCTCACAGAAAAATCAGAATAGTATGGCAAGCAGGACCAGGGCAGTGATCACCCCCTGTACTCGGCACTGGTGAGGCCACACCTTGAGGGCTGTACCCAGTTCTGGGCCTCTCACTTTAAAAAGGACACTGAGGTGCTGGAGCGTGTCCAGCAAAGGGCAACAAGGCTCTGGAAGGTTAGAAAACATGTCTATGAGGAATAGCTGAGGGAGCTGAGCTTTAGCCTTAAGAAGAGGAGGCTCAAGGGGTCCTCATCGCTCTCTACAAGTACCTGAAAGGAGGCTGTGGCCAGGTGGGGGCCGGTCTCTTCTACCGGGCCTGCAGTGAGAGGACAAGAGGAAATGGCCTTAAAATGAGAGTGGGGAGATTCAGATTAGAAAAAAATTCACTGTTAGGGTGGTCTGGCATTGGAATAGGCTGCCCAGGGAGGTGGTGGAGTCACCATCCCTGGGGTGTTTACGAGGCCTCTGGCTCTGGCTGTGGGTGATGTGGTTTAGGATGCCACTATAGTGGCAGTGCTGGATGGACACCTGGACTGGATGATCTTAAAGGTCTCTTTCAACCTTGATGATGATTTTGTGATCCTATGAGAGTGTCCCTGCACACCTATTCCTTGGTAGGTACTGCCCAGCCCGTGTTGGATGCCAGTTCATTCAGACTGATGTGTAGGGGAACAGGGGTGTAACTCATTGGCTTTCTTGAAAAGCATCAAAACAAAACCAAGGTCTGTGAAAACCCGTGGGGTTTCAATCAGCCCAAACTCTTCTTTGACAAAGTAATGATCCTGAGGAAAAGGATGCAACCTCCTGACTCTCCTCTGGACAAAGCCAAATGCCAGCAAGGCTGTGGTAGGAAGGATGATGCTTTATGCAAGGGTGACTACATAGTTTTGCTGGAGAACAAGAACCTTTCAGTCTTTGGGATATATTAATAAGGATATCTCTATTTTTAAGACATCAGTAAGAGCCACTCGAAGCACTCAGCTTGAACCAGCAGGGAGTTAATGTCCCTGACAGAAATCCCTCCTCTGGGAAATCAGCCCTCAATGAAAACCCAGCACGCCATCCTTTCACGGCGCGCCGCAAATCGGCTCAGCGCGCTGAAAGCCAAGGCGTGTGCCCGTCCTGCGGCGCCCATGCGGGGCTGGAGCACAGCTGACACCGCAGCCGGGATGCTGCCGGCGGCACTACAGCGATGCCCCGGGACAAGGTGCGCTGCAGGGGCCTGAACCTGCGGTGATCGCTCCTGCCTCTGGCTGCTGCTGCTCCAGGGCGCTGGGAGATGTGGCAGGAAGGGCAGGCACCAGCCCCTCGATCCCGAATTAGGTCAGTGGAGTTGTAACATCTGGCCCCGCAGCTGCCTTTCTGCGGGGATTAGGCACCGGCGCCACTCAGGCACCGTGACGTAAATAGCCCGGGATGCGGCTTGTGGGGGTCTGCATATCTGTGCTCTCCCCGTGGCCGAGGGGCTCGGGGCTGCTCCGCAGAGGAGGGAGGCTGCACTCGCCTGTCCCATGGCCCTGTCCCAGCCACGGCCCCAGGCTCCCCGCAGGGCACTGCCCTCCCTCGGGCTGGCGGCCGGGTCGGTCACCTGTGAGCCATTGCAGCACCATGGGAGGAGTTGCAAACGTGAGCAAACATTCCCGGGAAACTGGGAGAAACTGCCAGCAAGGAGGCATTATCCAAAGAAGCTACACAGGAGATCAGGAAACCGGCTTAGTCACGGGACAAGGCTATGGGCAGGGGGGACACCAGCTGCTGAGGGACATTCCCATTCACCATGCAAAACCACGGCCAACTTTTTACATCCCATCTATAAACATACAGCATCTCTATATAAACTCACATAAATAAAGACATACAGGACATTGCTCTTGATTAGCATTTTAAGCAGCATCAAATTTCCTTGTTTCTCAGTCATGAGAAGGCAATTAGGTTTTCCATGTGGTTTTTATTATTTTTTTTAACTGCAGAGCAGCAGTAAGCACACTGTCAGGTGGTCCCTTCTTGACATTTCACGATGCTCCTGCCAGCCTGGGCTGCTCCGTGTGGCTATGGAGTTCAGACCACTTTAGTTCAGGGTTTTGTCTTTGCCACTCCCATTGGAGCAACCTGAGGGGCACAGAGTAAGACAGGCGGCAGGATCATGACAGGTTTGTATCTCAACCCCCTGCTCCAAGCTCAGAGCAGGGTACTCGGGATGCTGTATCCAGCTGGGCTGTAAAACCTCCAGGGATGGAGCCCTCCCAGCCTCCAGAGCACCTGCACAGCCACCGTGGGTCCTCCCTGAACTCACTGCAGTTCACTGACATCCATCAGGGACCAGGGGGAATGTGGTATCCACACGTGGTCTAACAAGTGCCAAGTGGAGGAAGAGAGCTACGGCCTCGACCTACGGCCGTGCTTCTGCCCAGAGGCGTGGGAGGTGCTGCTCTCCATCGTTGCCAGGGGACCCTGGGGGCTCACACTGCTCCTGTCCCACCCCCAGGCCTTTCTTACACCGCTGCTTCCTGGCCAGTCCCTCTCCAGGTTTGCTCTCAGGAGTTAGTCCTTCCCCCTCACAGCAACCTGCTCCTCCCTTTTCTGTTGTGAAAAATACATTTCTAAGTACACAGAACCATTTTTTTGCATGCTTTTTCCATGGAACTGCATTTCTCTAGCTTCATGTGGCTAGGGATTGTCCCTGTAAATGGAAAGACTGGAAGACATATAAACCTGGAATTTAGGAAGAACAATGGTTGGAGGAGGTTTTAAAAGGAAAAGTTTAAGGCAAGTGGAAAAGAGCTATATGAATCACACACCAGAAATACAACAACAACAAAAGCAGAAGGTAAAATAGAAAGTGGAAGCAGGTCTATTTCCAATGCCTATAGCGATCCTCACTGCTTACAATCACTTTGTGACTTCATAAGTCGGCCTCCTCACCCAGATCAAATGAAATCCCCATAGCTTCCAGGCATCTATTGTTGATCATCTGTCTTTATGGACAGAAATATTTTAGTATCTCTTAAATCAGTGTCATGTGTGTCTCTTCCACAATTTCTGGGAATTTCTGGGCTGCCTTTACTGTCTGCAGAGTTACAGACACAATCTTTGTTGTACCACAATCTTGTGATCTGACATAATTTTCTGGCTGCTTCTTTCTCCATAATAGACTCACTTCATTTTTTAGTTCCTCTGTGTTTAAAATAATATATAACTTTACCTCTGGCCCTCAAGATTATCCATCAATAATAAGAGTTTGAAAGTAGAGACTGAGTATGCTTCAGAAGAACACAGATGTAAGGTAAAGATGGCACAGAAGAAATTACTGGGGTTCTCTGATTAATTAGAAATCGTACCATCAAACCACCCTGTCTGGACTCTGGGCCCTTTGCCTGTATCCTTCTATGCCAGGAGTATCATAATTTTAGACTTCTTCAAGCAGCTTTAATTTAAAAATTAGCTTTAGCCTTCTCTCCTTAGAGATAAACCCCAAATGTCTTCCCCATCCCACCAGACTGAGACTAAGCAATGTGGTGGATGAAGCTCACAGAAACAAACAGTGAATTGGGTCAGTGAGTCTACATAAGGTTTTTGAGAAGCTGAGGTTCAAAGATGACTGAGTTATCAGCTGTGGACTATTTACAAGCCTGTGGTCCCAAGGATTGTGATAAAGCCGCTGTATCTTAGGCCTAACCCCTGCGATATCAGAGCGGTGCCAGGATATTTCAAGTTAGGGCTTGAATTCATATTTACAGGTTTTGTTTGTGGCCCACTAAGGCCCACACTTTAGACTTCAGGAGGATGCTGAGATTCAGCAGTGGGAGCAGAAAGCACAGCAGCAGCAACACGCTTTAAACAAGAGACTTGATGCATCATTAAAGGCAGTGTGAACAAGACACACAGAGTCATGCTTTGAAATGTCATCCAGGATGGGTGCCCAGCTTGCATCCCGAACACGTCCCAAACTGCGACCTCCCATCTCAGCTTCGGGACACCTCTCCCTGCAGGGCAGAGCCAGCCTTGGGGCAGCTGAGCAGTCAGCAGTCCCTGTGCCCAACAGCTGGAAAAAGAAGGTGGAGAGCTGGAGCACACGAGGAGGAACCCTGAACAGAGCCCATGAGTCTGAGCCCTGCTCGCCCAGCACAGCAGTCCACTCCCAAGTGGCTTTCCCTCATTATCCCCTTGCTCACTGGAGCAACAAAACCCTCAGTACAAGGAGCTGTTGCAGGCACAGTGAGGAGAGATGAGGGAATGGCAGGAGAGGACAACGGGGAGGTGGAGGAGAAGAGCAGGATGGGTGGGGAGGAGACAGCTTTTTCACCATCCCACGTGATGTGGGATCATCAGACACATCAGTCACTGTAGGAGCAGGAGAAGAAGAGGCCAGAGCATGAGGATCAGGGCATGAACACAGGGAAGGCAAGCAGGAGGCTGGGGAAACAAGGGCAGGATGAGGAGGAGGAAAGTCCTGGGGTCACCAAGAGGCTCTGCAGGGAAATGCTGGAAATAGGAAAGTGGAGATGTTTTTCTCAATTGCTAGTTTGAGAAGCCATTAAAACACACTCCTGTGCACATCCTTGTATTTAGGGAAATATTTTTTTCTGCATCTTTCCCAAACCTACTAAAGCCATCATGTAGGGAAAGCATTTGTCAGTACACACGGAGGCATTCCTGTGTGCCCTTGCACACACCTTCAGAGAAGGAACACCTTCTCTGAAACAGGAACTATAGCACTAAAGACACTTTCCTACTGTGCTTCTGCAGACTTTCCTTCAGAGGCACTGGCAAGGTTCTCCCAAGAAAGGCAGAGGCTGCAAACAAAGCCTGAGGTTTCTCTTGGTCCAAAAGAAGGAATAATAAACCCTTCATAAAAACCTAAGATGAATTTCATCAGGCAGAGGATGTTGCCACCTGCTGCTTAAATAAGGGCAGACATCAGTTCCCTGTGGTTTGGGTCATTGCTGCGATTTGACTTTTTGTGCATCTTCCAGGGACTAACAAATTTTTTTTTCTGCTCGTAACTCAGGTGCCAGCAACTCCTCTTCCACTGTACTGCTGGCAAACACAACAGACCATGAAGCACTCCCTTTTCTGCAGTCTCTTCACTGTAATCAGGTGAGCTACTGCAGCAAGCAAACATCACCTTAAAAGCCTCCAGATGAGCCCAGCCGTGTACTTAGCTGCCATTTTTTCCCTGGCGCCTCTTAGCATGAGGTGTAAAACCTTCGGAGAGAGCCAAATTTTGAGCACCCAAAAGCAAATTAAAGACAGAAGAGACTTTTAAAATGATTTTCAAAGAACTGTTAAAAAGTATATGGTCTACACACACTAGGAATAGGAGTGGAACTGCTGCCCTTATTTGCAATTCAAAGAATTAGGTTGTAATGTTGAGAATTAGAGCACACATTCTTTGTGCAGGATTAAATAAAAAGGCTGATGTTTCTGTGAGACAGTAGCTTGGCAGACAATGAGAAATAAAATAAAATGAGCCTGCGTTGCTCTGCAGTCAGAGCTGATGAAACAGCAGCATTGGATTGCTATTCCCCCCGGTGAAACACCTCTGGGGAAAGATCTATTAATCACAACCATCTGGAAGGGAGCCTCAGCTGGAGCTGCAGTTGGGATACTGGCAACAGTGCTGAGCAGCCAGACCAGTGGCTGTGGCCAGGAAGGAACAGCAGAGACTACATCCATCTGTGGGGACAGGGGAGAAATGCCACCAGGGTCCAGTGCAGAGGAACGGAGAACAAAGCCTTGGGAATCACGCTGATTTAATCTGAACTTAATTTCTGTAAGGTTTCCAGACATGATGAAATTACTCTGCAACTGGTTGGTTTTCTGGGGGCTCAACCAGTTCCATGCAGGATCTAAAATTACCAACACAGCAGCAGAAAGGGACAGGAGCTCACACCATGCCAGGTGGCAGGGCAGTCAGTCACTGGAGCTGGCCAAATTAGCTTCATCCACTTTGCCAAGGCCCATTGCCCTGCCTACATCTCCTGCAGGTAAAGAAAATGCTGCTTCTGCAGGGAGGCACAAATCTATGTTTCCAGAAGGAAAACTGAGGAAAACTACAATTTTAGGTGACTTTCCAAAGTTCTCGGAGGCCTTTACTAGCCATGCAAAGGCCTGAATACTGTCAATACAGTTCTCAGGCATGGCACAAAGTAAAGCCTTCCTCTTCACCAGGAACCATAGAATAGTTTGGGTTGGAAGGAAACTCAAAGTCCATCTAGTTCATCACCCCCCTTCCACAGCAAGTGCCACTTTCCACTCGGCCAGGTTGCTCAGAGCCCCATCCAACCTGGCCTTGAACACTTCCAGAGATGGGGTACCCACAACTTCCTTGGGCAACCTGTGCCAATGCCTCACCACCTGCACAGCAAAGAATTTCTCCCTAATACCTAATCTAAACGTACTGTTTGTCAGTTTAAAACCATTATTACCTCTTGTCTCCATGCCCTTGTTAAAAATCCCTCTCCAGCTCTCTTATAGGGCCCCTATGGGTACTGGAAGGTGCTCTAAGGTCTTCCTGGAACCTCCAGGCTGAACGTCCCCAACTCCCTCAGCCTATCTTCGCAGGAGAGGTGCTCCATCCCTCTGATCATCTTTGTGGCCTCCTCTGGACTTCCTCCAACAGGTCCTTTTCCTTCCTGTGCAGGGGACCCCAGAGCTGGATGCAGCACTGCAGGTGGGGTCTCACCAGAGCAAAGGAACAGAATCCTCTCCCTCTCCCTGCTGGCCATGCTGCTTTGGATGCAGTCTTTTGCTTTCTGGTTTCGCAAGGGCACATTGCTGGATCATACCCAGCTTCTCATCCATCAGCACCCCCAAATCCTTCTCCTTAGGGCTGCTCTTCTGCCCAGCCTGTATTTTGCTTGGGATTGCCCCAACACATGCAGGACCCCAGATGAGTAAAGTCTGGGAAGAAGTGGTTCAGCAGCTCCCAAAGGAGAGAAGGAAATTCTGAAGGTTACCAAATGAGAAGGTCCAGAGAGCAGAAAAGGGATTCCTCTTGCCTCTCCGTACTCTTGCTACACTACAAAAACCTGGTCACCGTGACATGACTGCTTTTTCCATTTCCTCTCATTGTGAAGATTATTGCTGGCAGACCGGGCCAGGACGCATCCGAGAAAACAGAGGAATTATATTCCCTTAGTAAAGCAAAAGCACAAGTTTTATCTTGACCGATGTGGTCGAGCTGTCCCAGAGCAAGCTGAAATATGATCGCCTTCATTAAAAAACTGCCCTGCCTGCACAAAGCAAGCATCTTGGCTGCCTCAGAGACCACTCCAGATGACAGTGCAGAGGTGATATATTACAGAACCAGAGCTGCTTTTCCAATCATGAGGGGAATGGATAAAATTTTTGACTTCTTTTCCTGTCAGTCAGCAGTTCCTTCTCACAATATTGCTCAAAATTCTGTTCCAGTGGTCATCCACTTTTAATAGCGCAAGGGAAGAGACCAGGATGCAGCACGCAGGGATTATTTGCAGCTGCAGCCACAGCAGCAGCACTGCCTGGCACCACAGGCCACTTGCAGGACCCCCAGTGCTGCTGCTGGGTCCCCACATGTAGTCTCAGATGCCCTCGTGCATCCCGTCCTGCTCATGCAGAGATGCCCAGGCAGCTGTGCATACCTGATGAATGGATCAAACTCTCCAGTCTCACAGCTATATATTCCTGGGACCACAGGAAGGGAAGGCCTTCTGTTCACTGGGCTTCCTCCCTGCTGCCCAGAGCCAAAGAGAGCCAATATCCTCCATCAAGCCAAGAGCATGGGAACAGTGCTTTTTTCCAGCACCAGCAGGTGTTTAGATCTGGATGTGGGGGAGGAATCCCACTGGCACCCCCTGAAGTTGACTTCATCCATTTCAAGATAAAACACACACTTCTAACAATGAACACTTGTGACTAGTTAGAAGCAAGGGAAGCTGCAAGAGGAACAAGCTGAGTAGTTCCGAGCTGAGAAGTAACCATGTGGCAACAGGAAGGCAGGGGTGGGCAAACCCACAGCGTGGAGCAAAGCTCCCCAAGTGCTCCATTCCTGAAGGTGCTGGCACAGGCAGCCCATTTTCAGGAGGAGTAGCGCAGCAGAACCTGGTGTGAGGAGCAGGCTATCCTGATGGCTGACCACCAAACCCAGCAGCCACCCCACAGAACAGGATACTCACCAGAATGTGGGATGAGGCAGGTGTAGGTTGTGAAAAAGGGAGCAACTGCCTTTGCTGAGCCTTCAACAGGGTAAGGTCAGGAAACACAGATGTTGGCAGTGGAGAAACATCAACTGCATTGAGAAAGGCTTGTAAACATTAAGAGCTGGGAAGCCGAGAACTGTGTGCAAAAGCAACATCATCAGGTAATGCACAGGGAAAAGTACATCCTTACCTTGGGCACTAACACCGCCTGCCCTCACTACCCACAGAAAAATCAGCCTGACAATGCTGCACAAACAGAAAGATGAACCCTTCATGTATTGGCTTGCTCTACAACTTCAGCTACACTTTCTTCATATTGTCAAAGCATGAACCAGTGACCCAGCCCAATTCTTGATTTCCATATTGATTTATTTGTATTGAAACCTTTAAAAGAATTATTTTAAGCCATTTGCATTTAAATCATATAGAAGGGCTTCTCAGATCAATGAAGACAAAAGCAATCCTCAAACAATTAAGAATCTCTTATGCTTACTGTGGAAATTGTGAAGGGGAAACATAGATCGTTCCCTGAGGTGCCCAACCTGAGGAATGGTTTTGGCAGCCTGACCACAAGAATACCCTGGTGACACACTGTCACCTGAACCAAAGAAGTCCAACATGTGGCCTTTTGAGGAGTCAGGGCATCAACAGCTCACTACCTACCAAATGGGAAAACTGTAGTGAAAACCAAGAGAACTACATCACTCCCTCAAAACTTTGTATTTTGTGATGGAAACAGCAGTATCAGGATGCTGAACCTTAATTGTGGTCAGCCAGATAAGCTACCCAATATGGCAATGTATTTTATATCAGAAGAAAATCCCAAGTTTGCAGTCTTTACTCCTTCATATATAAAAAGATAGATGCATTTTCATACCTATCTGTATATAAAATGAAATATACCTATCCCCCCATATTTAAGTGCAATTGCACATTCAACAGGGCTGTTTGCAGTGCCATGCTTGGCAGGAGCAGGATCATTTTCTCTCCCTCACTACCTCTTTCACAGAACACACACAAAGCTGAATAGAGATCTTAATTCTCATACAAGAGCAGCAAAATTTCCAGCCCCACAAGTGCCTGGAGCCTGGACCATGTTGTTGTAGCAACACCTGTTACAGAAACGCTCAGCAGATGCACAGACTGCTCCTTAACACCTCCTGTTTTGTGCCTCTGCAGAGCAGGTGGTGTTTCCCTACACACTTTAAAGGAAACAGGAGACAAGTCTAGTACTATCCAGTGACACCTGGATGCAACAGGTTCCTGGCCAAGCAGCACACACACCACAAAACCTCTGCTGCATGTTCTCTGAATTGTGACAACTAATTCAGGGAAATTTAAGTATCCAAATATTAGCAAGTTAAATGAGTTTTGGCTTTGCAGAAATAACATATTTAAATTATGTTTTATTCAGTGGAAGAAAAAAGTTACAAACCTGGGCTCTCTCACAGTACCTCTTTTGCTTATAGGTTTTGTAATGGCTACACAGCTACTGTATTGCACAGGTTCACACATCATTCTCAATTTTACTTTTTTAATAAAGAAGTCCTGGAGCAGCCCAAACTTACCATAAAAAGCCAAAGCATTTAAAAAACAAATTAAGACATAACAGAAGACTTCCCCAAAAGGGCAATGCTCTATTTCACAAGAGAACTCCAAACAGATGCTCTGCATTTTCATTCAAATACAAATGCAGTATAATAGATTACGTTGGCCAGAGAAGATGTGGATGCCCCATCCCTGGCAGTGTTCAAGGCCAGGTTGGATGAGGCTTTGAGCAACCTGGTCTAGTCATGATGAGGTGGCTGGAACTGGACCTTAAGAACCCTTCCAACCCAAACCATTCCATGATTCTATGATTAATACAAAAGATCCAATAAGCTTTTACAAGTTTCTGATCATCTTCTGTGTGTGAGAAGCTAGAGAGTAACAGTGGGAAGAATGAAAACAAGCATAGTGAAATCAGGTTTCCTGATATATGACATCTCTATTTCAGAGCAAATGGGGATGCTAAAGCACCAGCATACACCCACACAGATCGCATCCTCAGTTTTGATGAGTCCAAAAAGCACTTCAGAATCTGCAGCTTCTGTCTTAGATGGTAAATGTTGCCTGGTTATTACTTTATTCAATTTATTGAATTAAACTGAAACTTGAGGGGCAGATGCAGGCAGTGTACATCCTCCGTGATGTATCACAAACCAGACTGTGCAATTCTCTTTACTTGCAAGGGAAAGTGATGTCCACTTACTGATACTCAGTGTCTTCTCTGAAAAACAGGCAGAGTATTTGAAATTAGTTACAAGGAGGCCTTTATGCAGACTACTGAGAATGCAATTTCTTTGAGAAGCTAGCTGAGTAAATCATATTTCTGTAATCATAACTCCTGTAAAAGAAAAAATGAGCAGAAACACAGTGATAGCAGTGATAATACAGGGAACATCTGCAAAAAAGAAGAGATATTCTTCATTATTCCATAGGCAAGCACAGACATAAGAAGTCCCCATCAGTTTTTAACAACTTACAAATGTGTTGTTTCCCACCCATGCACCAGATACTCATAAAAGCTTGCAGAAGGCAGTAGGGACAGCGGGAAAAGCAGAACTGCCAGAAGGAGAGCTGGTGGGACACAGCATAGGGTGTGCAGGCACTTGGTGCCCTCTCCTGGGCACGACAGAAAGATCCTTGTTTAGCCAATTCAGAGCATGGCCATGGAAATGGGGTCTTCTACACCTTAAACTGATTCCTCAGATGAATCAAAGATGCAGGTCAATCAGAGAAAAAGTTCACACATTTCCCAGAGAAGTCCTCAGCTGTTCAACTCCATTAAAATTCCTGACACAGCAGCGTGTTACATCACAACATTGTTTATTATGTAACTTTTTACAATACAAACAAAAATACAGAAATGCAGTATATGAATACAGCTAAATGCAAAATGGTGATGTTTTTCTTGAGGCCATATTCCCATTTCTAGTAAAATAAAGAAAGACTGCACACAGGTAGAAACAGGTTGGTAGTTAACTCCACAATTTTGCCTAGAAATGACCTATAAATGCGTTTTCCTGCTACTTACCATAAAATGTAAAAAGGGAGTTAAAGGAAAGTTTTACTCACTGGTTCCTACCATATGAAAGAAGCTATATTCTATTTAGGAGGGCCAATATATGGAAAAATATCTAAATTAAATGTTATTACAAAAAATGAAGCAGTAATGAAATCCTTCTGGCTAAAGAAGTTACTAAATGAGAATAGCATATATTTAAAGAATCCAAAACATAAAAGGGTTGTTATAAAAAGCTTAGGTGCACTGTAAGCTTACAACTTTTGTTTTCCATGTGTCCTTTTAAACAATGGAAGTGTCAAAAATAGGGTCAACTGTGTTAGACTAAATTACATTACTGTATATGCTGCACTGAATGGAATTCTTGTATTATAATAATAGAGAAGCATTGTTTGCATCATATTATGGCAATTTATCCTCACTAAAAACCGTCTAGAGTCCTGCATTTTTAGATATCCTGTAAACCGTCAAACCACCAGAACATGATTGTACAACAGTAAAATGTTTTCTTTTGCATTAAAATGACACCTGTTTAAAAAAAAAATGAAAGAAGGTACTTAGAGCTGTTATTTTTCCAAGTACACAACACCCTAGACAACTCAAGGCATCTCATTCTCCATCAAAATTAACAAAAATTTGTCATGCTGTTAAATCCATTATTATGGATACGACTGGTGCAAAATTGGTCAAACGGATCCAACAAACACTGATGTCCAGGCTGGCATATTGGCAACTAATACATAACTGGTGGTCAAAATGATGCACTTAAAATATCTTCCCTTTCTTCTTATTCTTTTCCAAGGTTCTAAAATGACATGAAAAAAAAAAAGTTTGTTAAATAATGCATACATGTTCTGATTTTTTCTTTTAATTACTAATATACACCTTTTAAAACAGGCATTTTAATGAGGCCTTACTGGTTGCAACACAATGGATGAAACTTGCTATGTACACAGTACTTGTACTGTGTGAATCAAACAGTGCAGTTATCACCAGATTTCCCCTCCCAAGGACTAGGGGAATTAAACACTTTAATTCTCAAAGCTTTAATTCTTCATCCCCCAGAAGTCTGATGCAATCTAGCAAGATGAACACTTATTTTTTACATAGATGTATTTATGTGTGGGTACCATGTTTTTGCGGCTAAAATCTGCTTTAGAAGCAAATAATCTTCCCACTATTGCTGAAATATGGTCATTTGTAACTAAAAGCAGTTCAAGATTTTTCTTGGCTTTTAAGTGACACCTCCACAGTGGTCAACAACCATGGATGGACCATTATTATCTCAGAAATTGCCTTTTAGCAGAAAGCTACAGATCTTTTACCATGAACTGCAGGACAAGACTCCAATTTACCTGGAAGAATTCTGTTGTTCCAAAATACGTTGTTGAGCCTCCCAGTTCGCTTTCTCGTCCTCAAACTGACGACGCTTTTCCTCCAACTCTTTGTGTTGTGCTTCCAAATTCTTTTTCATTTGCTCATGGCGTCGCTGCAGCTGTAGAAGATTATGAACAGAGTCAGTAAGTGCAGAAAACACAGCAACTTTTGGAACTGTAATAACAATATCAGTAGCTAAACGTACTAATGCAGCAAAATTATGTATTATATTTTTCTTTAGAGAAAGTAGCTCAGACTGAAAACTCTAAGGTGATAGGTACTGCCAATAACAGAAACCAAAAGGTTATTAATCCCATAACTTCATTTTACAGTTAATAGAAAATGCCCCAAATGCTGCCCAAGTTACAAATAGGATTTGTAAGCAGCTATGTTTGGCAAATAAAAGGAAATTTTAAAATACTTAGGTATTTGATGCAAACATTAAGCAGCAAATTGCAGAGCATTTGAGTACCAGTAATGCATAAAAGAGCAGCATCTTCGACTTTCTGTGCAGGGTAAAAACCCCAAAACATTGATTTCATCCTATAGCATTAATTATATTGTGGATCTATCTGGAAAAAAAATTAAGTGGATTAATTTATTCACTAATTAAATGAATCAGTATTATTGAAGAAGTGAATAGGCTACACTCCAAAACAGAATAAGAAGTCTCTCCTGCAAGTTGATGGGACAGACTGACAATCAAGTGTGTTGTATGTGAGGACGGAAATACTTCTCAGGAAAAGTGATTCCTTTTGTGTGGTGTAATGTTTTTCTGAACTGAGTTAAATCATAGAATGGTTTGGGTTGGAAGGGACCTTAAGGATCATCTAATTCCAACCCTCCCGCCAAGGGCAGGGACATATTTTAATACACCCAGTTGCTCAAAGTACCATCCAACCTGGCCTTGAACATGTCCAGGGATGGGGCATCCACAACTTCTCTGGACAACCTGTTCCAGTGCCTCGCCACTTTCATAATAAAGAACTTTCTCCTAATACCTGATCCAAACTTACTTTCTTTCAGCTTAGAGCCATTCCCCTTGTCCTGTCACTCCATACCCTTGTAAATAGTCTCTTTCCATCTTTCTTGTAGGGTCCCTTCAGTACTGGAAGGCCACAACTGGGTCACCACAAAGCCTCCTCTTTTCCAAGCAAAGCAATTCCAATTCTCTCAGCCTTCACTCAATACAAGAGGTGCTCCATTCCTGTAATTGTGTTGGAGCAAGTCCAGAGGAGGCCACCAAGACACCGATGTCCTTTCTGTGCTGGGGACCCCAGAGCTGGATGCAGCACTCCAGGTGGGTTTTACCACAGTGGAAAAGAGGGGCAGAATCACCTCCCTTGACCTGATGTCCACACTTCAGAGAAAGTGATATAAAACTTCCTCTTTCTTTTACACAAACCCTTGAAAACGCATTTCCTTTTACACATTTTTACATGGCATACAAAGCCATGAATGGTGAAGAAAAAAGAAGAATCAATCGCATGAACATAAAGAGCTGGTATCACAGGATACACTCAGTCAAAAAGTCATGAGATAGTACATGAAAGCCAGAAATATTTTTGTTTGTTTTTCACATCATAAGGAGAACGTTCAGGCCAGAAGTATAAAAGGGTTCAAAAAGATTCAAGACAGAAACTGAGGAAGGATAAATCCAGTGAGTACAAAACCATGATCCTGATAAAACATCTAGCTTTAAAATCCTCAAATTGCTGACTGGTGTAACTTACCGTTTATATTCCCCCAAATCTATTCAGTTCTCAAAAAAAAAAAAAAAGAAAAAAAAGAAAAAAAAGAAACAAACCTAGATTGATTGTTTTTCTCCTCTGATCCAGTATGCCTTGGCTCCCTGCAGTGCCTAAGCTGCCAAGCATTCCAACTACCCTTCCAAGTTTCCCCCTTTTTCCTCAAATATGGAGCCAAACTTTCTTTAGGAACTTTGACAGTTCTGAACTTCTCTATTAGGATTCTTGTGATAAACTGTTTTCCCAAAACTAAGAAAATTAGTTTTGCTTAAACTTCTAATTATAATAGTCCCTTTAAAAAATCACTTTCAAAACCCCTTGAAGCCTGTATGAAACCAGTTTCACTGTGAGGGCTTCATCTGGAGATGACAGAAATCAGAGCTAAGTATCCATAAAGTTTGTTCAAATGATACCAGAACACTGACAAAAACATATCCCTGACTCTTCCTTCATCTAGTAATTCTCATTTAGTTGATTTCCTATAGGCATTGTGTCCAATTCCTGAAATACTTTTTCAATACACACAGCAAATTATCATTACTGCATTAGCTTATGTAAGCCATAAAGTCTCAAGAACTTTTAAAATCACATGGAAGAGTAAGCACAAAATATTCCAAAGAAAAGGGAGAAAAAGAGGGTAAGGAAGTTAAGGAGTATTTTAACAGGCTATAACTGAAAATAAAAATAGAACGCATGTGAACATTAAAATTACATTTTAAGTTCAGACTTATTTCAGCAAATACAACATGCTGAGAAAGGAGAATGGTGTTGTCTTTACACATAAAAGCCAAGTATGGAATCAATTCTGTTGCAAAGTCTTGGCAAAAAGTTCCATCTCTACACTTGTTCGGCCTCAAGTTATATTGGTGTTTAAAACATTTTGATTACCTCAGCTTCAGAGTCCTTCAGTTTCTGAACTTTTTCTTTAACTTTCATCTCGAACACCTGTTCCATTTCCATTTCCATTTTTTTCATTTTGGCTACATGCTCCCTCCTTTCCTCCTCCATCTGTGCCAACGGGCTCCTGCCATAAATCCAGAAGAAGTAGTTAGCTAGTAAGAACTTTTTTCCCTGTCTGTTACATTAGGGCATCTGGAAAAAGCAAGATAAAAATGCTGAAGCAGTAAGATAAATACATCGCCGTAGGCACTGCTAGCTTAAATTCAATTTGCATTGTTACATTAACTGTTTAGATAAGCTTTACTCAAAAAGACATTTCATACAATGTCTTTTCCTCCCCCACAACTGATTTACATT
This sequence comes from Corvus kubaryi, assembly GCF_017639235.1. Taxonomy (NCBI): domain Eukaryota; kingdom Metazoa; phylum Chordata; class Aves; order Passeriformes; family Corvidae; genus Corvus; species Corvus kubaryi. The sequence continues at coordinate 12,077,058 of NW_024581137.1, forward strand.
ACATTTGGGTTAACAGAAACTCTTGACTTTCTATCTGTAGAACCACCTGGTCATGGGAAGAGAGGAAATCAATGTTATAACAAGAATAAGAAAATTAGCATCGTCCAAGTGATCTTCAGGCATCTTTGCCTTCCCCATAATTCAAATATATACAAAAATTAATGGACGTAACACGAAAATTAAGAGCGCTGCAGACTAAAGTCCTATTTTCTCTCTAAATCTTCATTGTTCCAAGTGAGCCCAAGAGTCATTTAACATTACAACTGTGTTGAATGCTCTGGTCATAGTTTTGATGAGAGATCAGCATCAAAAAAAAGGTTTGGGCAACTGAACATCGGTACTTCAAAGTGTTAGTTGGAAGATTTTCCTTTAGAAATCTATTAATAAACATAATGTATAAAAATAATGTACATTATTTTTAATTTTTCCTATTGTATCTTTTCCTGGATTCTACTGGATTTTTAAAGCTGTATAAGCCTGCTATCCATGTTATGGTGATATGGGTTTTAAATGGCAAGTTTCACTGTAAGTATCTAATAAAGCAGGATGATTGTGATCTAGTGATGATTGCTACACAGAGTTTTGTTAAAACTCTGCTGTTCCACAAAGAGCAATCAAAACAAATCACTGGCCTCTTGTTTCAGTTTTGGCTTAAAATGGCAAAGTTTTAACTATTGTGTTGGCAAAAATTAAGACCTGATTATATTTGGAATCGTTACAATCAACAAGCAGAGGATATCTAATGTAATGTATGCAAAAGTCACTCAGACCAGCAAATTGTAAAACAGAGGTGGCAAGCCTCAGTCCTACTAAAAATAAGATTTTTATTTTCATTTTCAAAAAAACCAAACAAAAGACAAAAACCCCAAAGAAACCCTGTTCTGATTCAAATCATGCAGAAAAAGCATTCTGAAACGAGAAAAATATTGGCTAACTTTCAGTGATAACTGAAGCATTATTAGCAGTATTGCTTTTAATTCAGAATTTGCCACGCATTCTGAAGGGAATGGAGGTTACATATCAAACCTAGTTAAGGTCTACTTTGACCATTACTGGCTCATTTTGTCCTTCCTGCTCACCCATTTTCACCATCTAACCATGCAGTGAAAGCAAGCAATGTCATATGAACTCAGGGCTGTATGAATTTTTTTCTTAAATATCAGTATTTTTAAAGCTAATAATTGGAGGGGGACAAGGAGCAAGAAAATGGCATTTCCATTAAAAAAAAATTAATATGAATCTGAATTAATAGTTGCAACATTTGGATTTGTGAGCAAAATGCTGTATAATATACAGAACTGAAACTGATCTTCAGTTTAATTTTTATTTCAGCCCTTCAAAAGGCCAACTGCTAGCAACCTTTTTCAAGGAAAAAATTAATGGTTAAGCACAGGTGAGGTATGATAATGCACAAAAATACTAAGAAAGTGAAGGAAGAGGTGAGAGGTGAGTAGCAGTACTTGTGGAAGCTAAGCAGCTGTCAAAACAAGACTATTTTCTTTTAGAAATGTAAAGTTCTCAAATGCAACTGCTCTTCAAAAATTAATCTACAAAGTAGAGTAAATACTGACAAATCATTGCTGCAGTTTTAACTTGAAAAGGGAGCAGAACAGTCCTTTGATTGACAACTTAGTAATCCAATGGGGATGTCATGCAAGCTGTGTTTGAGAAAGCGGTAAAAGTCTGGACAGAAAATTTGATTAACTGACAAGAGAGCATTTACAGCTGAGAGCTTTACAAGATAGGACACAACTGGCTTTGTTAGGTCTTAAGTATGTGACACGGGTAAAAGCACATCACCCTGTATTTGAGGACAAAATTATACATGAGACTTAAAAAAACCCAAAAAACCACAAAAAAAACCCCAAGTTTTTTCACTGAAGGGGAAAAAACCCCACAAACCACTAAATAAAGATGTAAAACCTTTAACTGATTTCAGAGGACATGTGCTCTAGTAACAGTCCTCTAAGTTATTCTGCAAAAATTAAAAATTATTCTAGATATGTGCAAAGTGGAATCTCTGCAAGCAGGTCATAAGATAAAATCATAGTCAGAAATTACTGAAGTTACTAAATCCCCAATTCAATGAAGAATTGTAAATTTAGAGGTAAGGATGAAAATTCCACTAATTCTTTATAAGTATCTATATAAAGATGACTGAGCTATGGATAGGAACTGGGGGAATTCCATAATTTATGCACTTCTATTGATTTTTGAAATTTGACCAAATTTGACTTGAATCTTAGCTAAAAGGCTTCTAAAGAGGATGGGTTTTTACAGAGGTATTTGTCACTGTAAGCATTTATAAATTCCTAAAATTTATGGCAGCACAGCTTTAGGGAAAAAAAAATAAACAAACCAACTGCTAGGGGAAAAAACAATGCCAAGAGCAGGATACGAGGAAACTGTTTTAAATTTGAAACATCAAACAGTGAAATCCTTTTTGTGTTTATAGAATTTTTGTCTTAAGTTTTTTGGAAAAATTTAAATGACCACTTACATGCCTTCAACTGTGTCAAATCTAAAAAACAAAAAATACAGAGGCTTAGCTTAGCATACTTAAATAAAACCACAAAACCAAAAAGCAATAATTAAAAAAGTAAATTCAATATTAATAGATTCCTAAAGCTAATTATGTGCTTCCCCCAAAAGCAAATTTTTCATACTAAAAGGAAAAACTGTTAGTTAAAGCTTGTTATATTTATTTCAAATTCAGCTAGTTAATCACTACACCAAGTCAATGCTAACACAGGTTTGATGTGCAGATGCTTTCAGGAATAGTTTTCCTACAACATCTATGCTTTTAAAGAGATTTTAAATATTTTAGTGACATGAACCACCACTTGCTCTAAACAAGTTCTCGGAAACCAATGCCACCTGGAGGCTTATCTCCTCGTTTAGAATTTGTCAGCTAGCACAGGACAGTGTATTGAACGCCCGGGAATGTTCTGGCGCTGCAGGAAGAGCACTTGGCTCCCACGGCCAGCAGAGGTCTCAGCGGCGGCTCGGCTGCAGTGCCACCTCCTCCGGGCACCGGGATGCTTCACCCAGGGTGCCTCGGCTCAGCGCAAAACGGGCTGAAAACAAGCTCTGATCTCACCATCCTGTCAGATGGGCTTCATGACATTAGAGCTGCTTCACAGAACTCACCAAGAATACAGGCAAAAGGAGCTGGAAGTGGTCCGGGTTTAGCAGTCAGAAGGACCTGAGCACTGTGTATTTTGTTACCCTGGATCGATGATGGATAAGGCCCATCTTTACAATGTACAATATGACATATAAAAGATGTCATTTCAATAAAAAAAATACGATTTTCACTGACGATAGCAGCTTCACACAGCAAACCAAAAATATTTCCCAAATTACAACTTCTAAATTTCAGAGCAAATGCCAATTTTCTCACGTCACATAGTACAGATGTAAAATTACAATTACCACATAATTTAAAGAGACAAGTTATCTACATATGTGAAGACTACCCTTGACATCTTATTTTTTTAATGGTTAGGATGATATTGAAAATATGAAAAATCAGACTAAACCTAAAATACAAAAAAGGTCCAAAACCATGGAAAATACATGCTTTGGATCGCTCTTAGGTTAACAAGTTACCTACAGAACAGTCAAGTTTCACCAAATCAAAGGAGGCAAATCAGAGATAAAATTATTAACTGGATAGAAAAAACCTATTTCAATTCATCTGCACAGTATTATTAAAACTTCTAACACATACTTCTATTTGTTTTCACATTTGCATTTTTGTCTAAAGAAATATGTTAACAGCTGCATGAAAAACTGAGATCTGCTACGATCATAAAAATACAGCTGTTTTAAAGGTACAAAAGGTCAATCCAGCCTCCAACAGCTGCCAGCAGGAGATACTTTTGGAAAAGTACAAGCACCACTGCATGTATGTATATCTCCTGGTATGTCTGCCCTCCCAGTCTCCAAAAAACCAGCAGCTTAGAGTTTCCAGAGCCAGGGGGTGTATATGTGTTTAACCATATGCTTGTAATACCAGCAGGCAGCATCAGAGCACGTCTCCATCCTCACACAGAGACACAGGATCTGTCTCCCATGAAAGAATCGACACTGCCCCATTTTGAGACACAGATACTTCTTCCAAAAGGCAAGCAGGCAAGCATAAAATTCCTAAGGGGAGGCACAGATAAACTGTTAATATCTGTTCATCCCCCTCAATTTCCAGGAGGCACACGGTTATCAGGAAAATTCCTTTTACGCTGCTTCAACTATACTAGATTAAAAAACCAAAAGCTGCAAAAACACACTGAAGCCTAAAAAGCATGTTAAAGCTTAAAAGGAATTGCTGCAACTCAACATACAGTTAAGGTAAAAACAGAAAAATAGCATCAGCTGCTTCAAAACCAGCACATGCATTCAAGAATTTCATGTATTTACTTATTAGGTCACCCTGTGTTCTGGGGAACAAACTCTTACAAAATGTTCAAAATACTCTTTGTAAGTTTGCAATAGACTTTGCCATCTTTAAGATGGCTGAATCAAACTGCAATAATTTACTGATTCTCTTGAACAAAAAAAAAAACCCTGACAGCAAAGAGCATCAGTTGTATTTATTCATCTCTGAGCTACAGTACTGCAGTGTTCCAAGTAACAGATTTCTAATGAAGAAAATAGTTCCAGAAGGCACATTCACCTGGAAATATTCAGGTGGGACAGCACAGTGATCTGAAGTGACAGGAGATGCAAAATAAGCATGCTTCAGAAAGCAAAATAATTCCAGATCCTCTTAGTGTAGGTTCTGGCTCCAATAAAAAGGATCAGCAATGCTATCAGAAAGTGAGTGGGGTGGAAGGGTGAACGAAGGTCACAAAGAGTTTTAAAACCTACTCACAGATGCGTTTTTGTATAAAATAACATCTTATTGTGTCTGCAACATGGGAATAAAAAAATTATTTTAAAAAAAAGTCACTGTTCTTTCTAAGAATGCAGAATAACCAGTCCTTACTTGGATGAGGTAACAGACTGAGTTTGTAGGTGCAGACTAACACAAAACAAAAAACGGTGAAAGTGTTATCACTGAAATTCAGATTTTTCAAAGTCTAAGGAAAACAAACTAAGATTTTGAAAGGTATATAAGAAACCCCAGTATTTAACAACACACAGAAAAATGTAAACAACTTCCTTTGATAATCCCAAATAACAATGGGGAAAAAAGTTAATAATAGTACAGTAAAAAGCATAGTAATAGCAAGTTAGAAGTCCTGGAGGAAATGCAGAATCTTCTCTTCTGCACTTCTATTACTACATTTTCACCTGACATACTTGCTATGTGCACTCAGAAGCCTTGAGATATGAGTCAGGGATAACATGATGGCAAGAAACATAACAGTGAGAAGAAGTAACCACAGTGTTATGGACACACATATTTGAAAACCAGTATTTTTAAGACTTGACCTCATTAGAAACTCTACTTAAATTCAAGTACACTTCTGAAGAGTTGCTATAACTGACATAAACTATTACATTTTTTGTCAGTGCTGAGCAGTGATGTCTCATGTAAGCTCACACTAGATGAAACTAAGTCATGTCCACTTAAATCATTCCCTCACAGCCACTTTAAAAGCATTAACAGAGTGTACAATAGACATTTCTTTAGTGAAAAATGGCTCTGTAGCTGTCATATGGATGAAAATAGCAGGTATTTCCAACTAATTTCAGGGATCTTTTTCAGGAAGAAGAGTTGTAACCTTGCATACCAAGCTGAAAAGAACAGTACCCTATATTTCCACAGAGAAATTTGTACTTAAATATAGTACAACAAATAAGAGCATCACTAATTATTAATTATTTAATCACTAATTGCTATTGCTACAGTTACTACATGCAGAGCAGGACATTTAAAAGTGTAGCTATTCTCAAATAGCACTATACAATTCAGAATACAGTTGAGCCTACTTTTAAACCTTTCAATAACTTCAACAGGTTGGCAAATAACTTCTTGTGAGAGGTTAATAAAAATTACATATCAGGGTTTGAAAACAGCAGCTAAAAAAGTGCCCAAACACTGTGTTGCAACTCACTTCTCACAAAAGATAATGATGTCGCAATAATTTCCCTGCCATGGTAAGCAGCCACGTGAGTAGCCAGAGCAGCATTTCAAAGATGACAGTAGCAGGTCTGCACTTTCAGAGTTTATAAACAAATATGAATCCATTCTTCTCAAAAATATCCTTGACACTGAGTACTGATCATTCACACAGAAGAATCAATAATTCCAAAAGTAACATGTAAACCAAAATAGAAACACTAATGCACAAAAACTTAGCAGTACCAGAGAAATAAAACTCCACGTAAATGTAAGGGTTCTCTTCAAAACTGAATCTATTAATTAACATGTTCAGTGAAACTAGTGTAAACCTCAGTGAAGGAGGAAAAAACCCCAAATTACAAGTAAACAAGAGGCATATAGTTTCAGACACAGCAAAGAGACAACTGACTGAAGGCTATAGACATACAAACCCACCACCACCTCTCCCCAAAAAACCCAAAACTGAAAATACCACCACACATTCACAAAACCAATCCAACAAGAAGAGGAGAGTAAAAAGATTAAAGTGCAATACAGACTTAACAGGAACTTACTTTGTTAGCTGCCCCTTATTTTTGTTGTTGTCAACACCGTTGTACGTAACAGCTGCCAGTTTTCTGCTTCTGTAGTTCTCATAATGTACATTGTTAGTGACATCCTTCAAGTCCTGCATATGAGTTCTGTCAATAAGTGTAATTTATCAGCTTAGTGCACAAATACAAAACACTGTCCGAAAAATCAGTCCACGTTCATTTTGCAGATTGACTTGAATTGAATTATATCTCTCCATTAACATCCCATTCCCCATGATGTTGTTACTCTACTATTTGAATCACAGCTGTCAAGACAGCAAAGGCACAGAAATTCCACATTATTTTGCACTGAACTATCTAAAGCTTGCAATATTCCAAACACTAACTTACAGGGCCAGTCTTTGGAAAGTTTGAGTTCTGTGGATAAACTTGCAGGTATTTGATAGGCAGATAAGAAAACTGTGTATTACTACTGCAGTAGGTGAGAAAAAGCATGTCAGGCAAGAAACAACAAGCCAAAACTTCCTAGTTTCTATCTTTTAATCCTACAAAAGCGAAAAATGTTAAGCTCAAGACTAAGCTAAAAGCATTAGTTTCTTTTCACAATTTTCCATTGTCAGCCTGGAGAAAAGCAAAGCTCAGTATCAAACCAACAGTTGTTACAGCAGATGTCTAGTGGACTGCTGGGAGCACAGGACTCAGGACCTAACACAACAAAGCACAGGTAGTCTTGCTTTAGGTAAATTTTCAGTGCTAAATCTTTTAGAAAATGCCTACAACTAAGTACAAATCAGCACTAACATGTAACTCAGGTTCCTATGGACTATCACAATATTCCAGAACAAGTAATCACAAAAAATTCACTATCAACACCACTGCTTGCTAAATATGTGGTTAAACAAGATACCATAAAATGTAAGATAACTGTTTGCAATTAAAAAAATGGGAATTCATATGAACTCACTATCTCAAATTCTTTTTTCTCCAATATACAATTTCCCAATCTCTCAGACATACCAGAGAACTTAATGTTACCTGTCAGTTACTTACCTTATCAACATGTTCCTCAGAATTGTGAAGTCACAGTGTTCACCATTTTCAACTGCAAGAAGACATAAGCTTTTGTTGAGATGTCAACCAAAATCTGTGCCTTACACAGAGGTAGTAAGATGTCATCCATCTACATTCATTCCACCAACAAATTACTTCTACAGCCTTTCCTTACTCAAACATGTGTTAGCAGAAGGAAAGCAATAATAATATAACTATATTAATGTGTCTAACTAGCAGAATTCCTATGCTCCGCTAAGCCATACTGGCAAACTGTACTCTGAGTCAGTGCAGCAGAATAAGCTACCACAACAGAAACACAGTTTTGCCAGTTTAACTGTTTGATCACTTGGATGCCTACTAGTACAGCTGTGCAAGGATCAGACACTAACTGAAGACCTCAGTCTAGATCCAGCTATACCCAAAAACCTTTAAAAGACAGACTCAACCTGTTTCTCCCTGTGCAATAAGTTGCAGAAGTCTTTATTTTAATTTTAATATAGCTTTAGCTCTTTATTAATGAAGCAAAGGAAGGTTGTGTGTATTGTGAATTTGATGCACCTACCTAGAGATCAAGAGAGAACTAGCAGCTGTCATTAGATGCCACCTATTCCACTGAGCTTATCATCCCACTAATGTAGAAGAGGCTGATGCTGTGAGTGGCATTTCCCTGAGAGATCATGAAATGACACTGGATAAAAATGCACATTCCAGAACTCCCTGATGTGCAGACAGAGAAGGCAACACACAAAGCTCTTAGCGCACACAAAATAAAGGCACAGGGCAGGTTCCAATGTGCCTCTGAAGTTAAGACAGACATTTTCATGGGGAGGCGAGAAAAAAACAGGATGAAGGAATTAAAATCGCCCAAGTAAATTCAGTGAGTCCTACAGAAAAATGCAGAACATTGCCACTTTGTGTGTTCATTATTGCATTATTTTAATCCATGGTTTTACAGAGAGTGGTAAATTCCGCTCAGATGGTACATGAAGTCATACTCTCAAAAAAGCAGCATCTTGGTCCTTAGCTGACAGACTGCAAGCCACTCCAAGAGGTTCCTTTCAGTTAGGCTAGCTCTTCCCTTCCAAAAGTCATACAGTCGCGAACATGAAACCTTTCAGAAATTTGTTTTGAAATAAAGAAAAGCAGCACTATTTTGCACATCTCCAAATGCCAACACAAGAGCCTGAAATAAAGCTTGATCCTCTGTGATGCAGCTGGTTTTTACTTTCTGCCAAACCTCATTTCCTGCCAGACATGTACTTCAAAGTGTTACAGCATTCCTTTTTAAAGTACTGGTCCATACACTACTTGTTGGCTGGGGTTTTTTTCTGTTTTATACTGCATCCAATTTATAGTCCATTGCCCTTGGAAGGCAGAAATAGCGAGGAAAAAAATATTCTCTTTATTCAATACATGCACACCAAAGGAAAAAACTCAATGATCATGGAAAAACAGTCTAAGAGTGATTGTTTTACTACAGAGCATGGTGCAAGTCATGCCATGTGCCATTTGAAATATATGAATGGCATTAAAGCACAAGAAATGGTTGCCAGAACATAAAATAATCTTCAAGTCTCTATAACAGTAGAAAGTAAGTTTTAAACAAAGTTAAAAAAAAAACCCAGAAAAAGAAAGAAAAAAGTATTCTATTCATTACCAGGTACCTTTCTGTTGCTACACCCCAGCACTTAAGACTCAGATGTTTTAGGGAAAACTGAATTTGAATTTATGACAATAGAACTGATCAAATTAATATTTATAATGTGAATACTGTAGAAAGAATAATTTAATACACAAGTTTTAGATGAAGGTAATTAAGGTAAGAAAGCTAGAAAACAACTGTAATTTAAGCCACATCATCACCTGCAGTAAATTACTACAGGTTTTACAATTCCTCACTGAGGCTTCAACAGAAATCTGCTTGCAAAGTTACGCGTTGCCAAAACCTTTACCTTGGTCCAATAGTGTCAGAATAACAAAATGATATATTAAATTCATTTCCAGATCAAAGACGATTCAAATTAAGCATTTCAAACATTTAAAATACAGGCTCATGTCTAGTAAGTTTTAAATGGATTAAAAAAATCACAAGAAAGCCTTACCTTCTGCAACACCCCATGGGTACTGCCTTCCTCTAACTCTCTTGCCATTGACTTCAATGATCGTATTACTACCTACCACAGCAAGAGGTAAACGGTCCTACAAGATAAAGTACGACTTTAAAAATCAAAATCTACTGCCAAAAGATACTGAAAGCATGCCCATGTATCAACTTGACATAAGCCAGGTCAGTGCTGTAACTCTGCAATGCAGCTACCCCAGAAGTGCAAGAATAGTGATGTTCATTGACCTCTGCCCAGTTGAATGACTTATATATACACACACTCCCCTTCTGAATTCCTTATGCTGCTGGATTCTGTAAATCTAGTTAAGAAACAGACATCACTGTTAGTAAGCTAAGCAAGAGGCAAACCATTTCCTATTTACTCAACTGCACCATTATTTACCAATTCATATTCCCGCTGGCTACTAGGGCTGCTACTTTGACTAGATCTTGTACCCAGCTTACAAAGGTTTGGCAAATAACTAAATCAAGTTCTTGTTCTCAGCTAAACCAAGAATGCTTCCAGTCTAACAAGCAACAAAGGAGCCAAGAGCAGCTTCAAGGGGCAGAAAGGGACACGGTACAAAGCTAAGTACTCTGCACTTCTGCCTTTGCTTTTATTCTGCTCTTCTCTAGGCTTAGTCCCAGAACATCTTCCATTTTTGTACTATTTGTGTTTATCTATCCTACGAGATTTCCCCAGTAACAAAAAAATTTAAAAGATCTTACAAGCTGTTATAGCTACTGAACAAACAGAAGCAAGGCTCAAGAAACATATACAACATGGACTCCAACATGAAAGAACAAACTGAAAACATGAGTAAACTAAGAAAAGCCTTTCAACATCCTGACAGTCCTTTTGATTTTCTTTAGCCATTCATCTCCATTAAGGTTTCAGTGTATCAATCAGCCAGAGTGCTATTAGCTGTAATGCACACACTTCATGCCACTGCACACCTCCGTCTGAACGACAACCCTTGCCTCCTTCAAAGCTCAGAACTGAAAAAAATTGTGGTAGGCGGATAGAAGTCAAATTAGGATGAATTTTAAAAAGTCATCTTTAAGAGCTCATTAATGAACATGTCATCTAGTGCTCTCATTCTGAATTTTAGCCATTGAAGGACTTAGACAGATGACTTGATAATGTCATTCACTGCTTCTGATAAGGAACAATGACCCCCTTAGGACAGCTTTACATCTGATTTCTATCTTCTAAACATTTTGGTGGGCTCTTCATTAACAACAGAATGCTTTTCAAACTCAACCCCCCCTTGCCCCTCCATAAGCACTTCTTCAAAAGAAAATTAGTTTACCTTTATCTTTTTAACAATCTTATTTTCTTCTTCATCATCTGTTTCTGGAAATTCATATATTTTAATTTTGTGCTCTTGGATTTCTTTCATTATCTAGAAACAAAATTATTATTTGTTTGAGGATTTTTTTGCTGCAGTCTGCTTCTCCTCCTTCTGTCAGATATGTAAAATCCTTTAGATTTAGGTGACTTAAATTACAACATAGAACTTACACATGTTTAACACCCAAGGGCTTCACAGTATGACCATCTCTTCTTAGCCAGGAGAAGACATAATCAGAGCTAGAGTCTCCCAGCTACCAGAATATTATCCACCAGTACAAGACAGCAAAAATTAATACTGGTTTTCTACAACGGGACAAGTAAGAGGTTTACCCTAATGGGAATTCTACCTGCATACAATTAGGTGCAAAACCTAATACAACACAAATTGTCAGACTAGGCTCACAATTGAGTCCCTTAAAAAACCCAAATATTTGAATGGATAATCGCAGGCACACTTTATCCCTTTGAGGTCCCACAATGGCTACTGCTGTCGCTCCTATTCTTTTCTGTTTCTAGCACACCTGACCATCAGGTGCTTGAAGCAGGATCACCTGCCTATTTTAATAGAGCTTGTGACTGATAGACTAACTAGCAGTTAGTAGTGTTGAAAAATACTTGCAAGCATTAATGGAAATTTAAGAATAACTGAGAGCATCATCAAAAAAGTGACTACTGTTTTGATGCTCTATTTGTCTGAAGGGTATTTTTAAAAACAAGCTGATTAGTTTTGCAGAATTTTAGAATGTAAAAATATTAGACCATTTAGCTGACAGCTGCACTGCAGAGCCCTGGGGAATATTTCTGGCTCATGGGCTTGCAGTCTTAAGAGAACTTAAGTTTCTAAATCATGCAAGGACTTATTTTCAAAGTTTGGTTTGGGAAAGTCTCCCCTATTTAACATCCACTCATTGATAAAGCTGCTTATATGTTTAGAAATATTCAGCGTTCTACTATTTTTTACTTCCATTTTGTAATCTAATTTTTAATCTAACATAATTAAATCAAGAGTTTTACACACAACATCTCTAAATGCCACCTTCTTTTCAGAACTCTGTGTTCTTCTAAACTAGGACTTGACAGAGTTCAGTAAAACAAACTTTATGTCTTGTCTTGTTCTGGGTCCTCCTTGTCCTCTTCATACAATACTACAAAGCTTAACTATTCTACTCTGATTAAGTAGCTGAAAATGAAACATAAACCACTTGTAGACACTCACAGCAAATATATTCTACAAGTACAAAGACATTGTATCAGTTGTATCAATGTTAAAATTATCTCACCATCTTTAAAATGCATCACCACACTCAAGAGTGAACAGGTTTACTGATTCTCATCTAGTACCTGACGTATCTTTAATAAATGCACTGCATCAATGTGGAAGTGAACACCACAGTGCAATCAGTAGTACTGTGATACTGCTGAATACCTTCTTTTTTTTTTAACACACTTCTGTTAGGCACCTAAATCTTGAAAGCTTTTTTCCTCCCTTACTGATTTTTATCTCAGCAGTGAATTATTTCACTTGCCAAGAAACACACTATACTTGAAACCTCTTCCCCTGAGGACAGAAACAGGATTATTTCACCAAGAATTATAATTAAATCTAGAGATATAAATTACTTAGTTTTGCTGTCTCGAGTTATTGCTTCAGGGTTTAAACTTTGCATGCAAGTTAAATCTCACCATTTCCATAGATATCAACTTACTAAATTATCCTATGTTGTCAATATTAATTTTTCAACTCACCTGTTTTTTAAATTGTTGGCATTCCTCAGGTGTAAGTGTGTCTGCTTTGGCAATAAGTGGAATGATATTCACTTTTTCATGCAGGCGCTTCATGAACTCTATATCCAAAGGCTTAAGTCTGAAATACAGCATTAGAGCTTTGCGATTTATATTAATTAAACAAGATTGTACAAATGATGAGATTTGTCCTGACAACTACTCTTAAGACACTGATTTATGAGTGACAGATGACTGAAAATGAAAAGGCTACCTGCAATTATTACAGGAAATCCCCTAGATTGTATAATATTAATATTACTTAGCAGTCATGAGACTTCTCCTAGCTGAAATTACACTCATTTAAGCAAGTGATAAGAACTCTCTTATGAAGGTAGTAAAGTTTGTGTTATTAGCTGGAAGATAATCCCACTTAAAGCCTGACTGATAAGAGATCACAGTTCTGAATTATGCTCTGTTCAGACACAGCTGCAGGTTCTGAAAGCCATGTCTTAGTATGCTTCTTCTTGAGAGTGGGCTAGGAAGCTTTTTTTTTAAGACCTTAAGATCGCTGAAGACAGTAACCTCTGTGACCTATGTACAAATGAATTAGAAATATCTCATCTCTAAACTGCTATATAAAACAAAAAACAGTTATGAAAGTGGATGACAGTGACAAAAACCAAACCACCATACAGGTATTGGATGGCTCGGTGGTAGTATATTCACCATCTATATGGATCAAAGTGGTCGGTATTTCCTGTTTTCTGAGGTAAAACTAGAGAAGTTTCGATACATTACTACTTCAGAATTATAGCAAGCTTAGTCAGGCTTAAAGGATTCACTTAAAAGATTTAACAAGATTATTCTTCATATAAAAGAAATTAGTATTAGGAACATTAAAACCAGATTCATTTGGTAATGAAATTTCTGAAAACCATACATAAAAGAATGAAGAAGATATTTTAACATTTAGTAACTTAATTTTAACATTTTCTACCTGTCACTGAATTTCACCAGTTCTCAACATGTTTCCATTAAATATCTAACATTAAAGCACATCTATATTATAAGCACTTTTTTGGTTATCCAATCACCTTAATATGCTTTCCCTCTACTTGCTTCCTAAAGCTATCTAGGGCAGCAACACTGGGTTTGGGCAGCTGCCAAAGCAGAGTTGATCAAAACAACAGTGAACACGTAAGGACCTGGGAGTTTACAGTGGAGACTGAAGCAGGAAAGCTTTACGTAAAGATCCCAGAATTGCAGAAAGATGGTGAATTCCATCAATGCCCCATTCCCTTACCTGGAAGGCTCCTCCTGCCCCTCCACCCTCTCCCCCTGCTCCCACAGAAACCAATTCAATCAGTTCAGGTGTTTATGGGAATACTAGCTAAAAACAGTGGGCTGCATTAAATGGAAGGACTTAAACTGTTGATTTTTAATTTCTATATTTCTAAATAAGGCTTTTACAAATGTAAAAGGACAAGTAGAAGTAAGTTCACCTATAAATGCTTTTAATTCAACGTAAATATAATCATGCATTAAGAGTGAAGAGGACACTACTTGGTGGGTTAGATGTGCTGCTGTCTGCACAGGAAACAGGAGCAAAGACTGCATCACCACAAAAACCAGGTAGGAAGTGAGCTCTGTCCTTTCAGAGAGGGCAGCATCTTAAAAGAGGAAATGAATTGCTAAAAGCAGCACCAATTTTCTTCATTAACTTCCTTACTTAGATGACAATTCTAAGCATTTATTCCAGTAATTGAAAAACAGTATGCAAACCTAGCATAATTTTACACCTTTTTCTCCCCTAAAAATAACATGAAATACCTGTAACAAGGAATATACTTCTACAGCTTTTAGCCTCACAGATTTAGTGACCAAATGTTAGTCTATCAGAAACACTACCTTTCTCTTTCCTTAGGAACAATTTGTACCTCCCACTGATTTAGGAAGTTCTAACACATAAGGGGGTGTGTAGAGACGAGACATGTTTTTTGAAGAATCTGAAAATTAGCTCAGAATCAATTGGCTAACACAAGGAATCATCCTCCCTTTATTTAAATTACATTTTGGATTTTGCATACTAGTAAAACAACATGTCAAGAATTCAGTATTTGCATTTAAAACTGACATGAATGTTCAGCAAAACTGGCATTACAAACATGGCTGTTCAACAACAAAAAAATACTTAATAAAGGCAAGTCTACATAAGAAACTCCACCCTCTGACATTTCTTTCCATATTTGGAAGTATCTGTACAGTTCAAAATTATTAGAACCATTCCAATGCTAGCTACAGAAGCTAAGTGTAATAGCTGTCATTTTTTACTGCCTGAGGAATACTCTTTAAATTCCTTCATCACTCCCTTCAACAAGTTTTACTACTTCTGACCTACACAATAGAATAGACTTACACTTATCTTTGTCTACTTCTGGTTTTGAAGGTATAACTCAAGAGTCTCTGACAAATTTCATCATGATACCATGATAAAATGCTAAGCAACCAGTTTCAGATAGTCAATCTGTACCTAACAAACCCTGGAAATGCAGTTCTCCCTGTCTACCACTAGATAGAAGTCTGATCAAGTTAAACACCAAGCAGAGGTGGAAGATAACATAATAACTGAAAAAAAATCTGCAATGTCTACACTGGAATTGCCACTGGACAAAATACTACACACCAAGTGAACTAAAGCATGCTTACAAGGATGCATGAAACTTCCCATCTATAATTTAGCATTAAAGGGAGTGAGGAAGAGTGGAAATGAAAAATCTTGTTGCTTGACATGTGAACCAGTTTCTCCTTCTAATGTGATCTAAAGACATAGGTATCACAGACCTGGCACTTGTCAATGTCTTTGTATTTTTCATTGCTAGAATTCTGTTTTTCTTGTTATGCAATTAATGTGCAATCTTATTTTCTGGTGTTTGGCTTGCTAACGTTCGACAAGCCAAAGTAAACTCCTCTTTGAAATGAGGCATGATCTGCAGGCCATTAAGAAAATCCTATCTGGAACTTAGATTGCCAAATTTGGATACTTATATGAGATAGGAGACAGAATGAAAACATAAAATACATTAATACAAACCCATGTCCTGAAGGAGCAATGAAGTATAAACAACACTGCACTCTATTATCTGGCATCTGGCGTCTGTTCACTCGAGATTCTGCATTCAGGTAGTCCTCAAACTTACTGTCAATGTAGTCGATAACTGGCTGCCAGCTGTAGAGATTATATGAATAAAAACCTGTAAGTTACATTATTTACGTAAAGAAATCTGGTTTTGCTGAGAAATAGATGGTCACCATTTCCCCACAGCTTGGGTTGATTTTTTTTTGTTTCACTTTTCATTTGCTTTTTAAAATTAAGATTCTTCTACACTGCAATTCAAGAGACCGGCTCCTCAACTTAAAATTGAGTTACATAGTTCCGAAGATACAATGTGTGAGTCCACTGAAAAAACCTTTCAAACACAATCACCGTCATCGTAAAAGCATAAACTAGAATACTTAAGAACAGTAGCCAAAGGAATATGCTTCACTGAACACATCTTGTGACAGCATGGAAGATGGTTCAGCACACTGCATAAATTGCATAAAGAGCCAAACACACCATTCAGTTTAAGGGGAAAAGATGGCAGCATTTCAACCAAGTTATGAAGGTACTTGGAATTACAGTAGTTAGAAGTTTTCAGCTAAAGGAAAAGTTTAAGAGTGTTAATATTTTAACTGAATACTGAAGCCTGCATTTTAAAATATGTCACAAAGTATTATCTCTCACACACATGCACAAAATGCAATGCAGAATTGTCATGGGAGAACATATAAAGAATGTCTTACCAATTACTATTATCCACAGCATCTCCAAATCCTGGTGTGTCAACTATTGTAAGTAGTAACTGAACACCACCCTCTTTGATTAAAACTTTTGACTGCTCAACCTAAATGAAATAAGGTAAGGTGAATAAGGTAAGATAAAATTCTTAGCAATTTAGTCACCTATCTTAAACACTGGGAAAAGCATTCAATGAGTAAGAAGTCTGACAAAGAATTGCTGACTTTTCTGCTTCAGAGGTACGCTGTGTCTGTGTTTTGCTCATAAAACCTCAATTATTTTACAATAATTAATAATTTTTTAAAAGAAAAAGATCATTATTTAAATAAAGTCAGTGATAAAAAACCCCCTTTAAGTATATGGGATAGCTTAATATTTTAATTCCTGATTAAACAGGAAAAACCTTAACCAGGCATTAAACTTGATGAAGTTGCAAACTTCGGTCAGTTCAAAGAAAATGACACTTTCCAAAACTCATCCTCCCCCCAAGCACCTTAAACATTTCTAGTCCTGTTACTGTATTTTTAAGAATACATTTATTCTCCATAATGGTTGGGAATGGAATCACAAAGTGAGGGTTTCCTGTTACAGACAGAATTATATTGGAAAGTAATACAATCTGGCTGCAATCTGCTGAGCTAGACCTCATGTGACTGTAATGGATTGGGTTCCTGTTCACTCAGGTCACTGATGGAAACCCGTCTCAGAAGGCAAATGCATCAGCACAAGGAATGATGCAACATCTGGGTATGGGAATTCATGCCTCCAGTTATGACCACCGATCTGCAGCACAGCTCAGGCAGCTTGCAGGGAGCATGTCATCAAACAGATTAAGCATGTCATGACAGAGAAGATCGAGGCTAAACAGCACATGGACTGCTACCCCCTTCTTCCTACTTCTATCTCAGTAATTATTGATATTGCCAATGTCAGGTCCATCTGCGTGAGAAAGTGCTGTACACCACTGTCCTACCAGTAAGATGCACAGCAGTACAAAATGACAAACTCAAGCTGGCTTCTTTCCAATTGCTTGGACATTTAATCATCTTTTTTTCTCCCTGATATTAAAACAATTCCTCTTAAATCACTAGTGACACTGTTTTCCAGACATGGATTCAAGAAAACAACAATGCAAGCCATTTTTGCATGTGAACCACACGAGAGCTGGCAGACTCAAGGTGATGCCACCTTGCTGCTCATTGCTTAACATTCCTTAAGCCACTCAAACGCTAACTGGGGAAAGAAAAGAAAGTTCTATTTATAATAAGCCCTTTCTGGATGGTCTCTTGACTAGTTCAAGATTTGAGAAATATCATATTAATGCTTCTTAAGCTCTTGCACATCCCTAATTGTTATATAAATGAAACAGACTCTCACAGCCACACCTGAACATTGTTGCAAACGCTCTGCAATCACTGCTTATGTGATGCAATGTAAATCCACAAGATAAATTAACACTGCAGAAAGTCAAACTAAGTACCTCTTGCACAAGCAAAACACTGATTACAATTCAAAAGAGAATATACAGAATCACAGAAAACAGTAACTACCTACAAAGAAAGCTTCATATTTAACCTCTGAGTATGCAGGATGCTGTTTTTATTTACTCATCAGTAGGGATCCTACCCAAGTCAGATCAATCCCTTTCGCTGATAGCTCTCAAAGAGTTAACAGCTACCAGGGAGCTAGTCACAGAAGTATCCAGGTTGGGCTGGACTTTAAGACCACCCAATTCAAACTCCAACATGAACAGGCCTGACTGCAAGGTTAGGAAGGTGTAAACAACCAGGAATTAAAATCAACCAAACAAAACCATACACACACCAGCCTAAGACACCACCAAGTTACTCTTTCACGATCTATTACAACTCTCATCCCTCCAAAAGCGTGCAGCTGAAAGCCATGAGAGCCTAGGAGTATATGCACTGCTTTAGAAACTTACATTTTAATTATGGTGAGCGTACTTTCCCCCATCCTCAAGAGTTCTATAAAGAAATTTTATTGTACACAATTTATACCAGAACTCAAGACAGTAATCCCCAGCCACAGCCAACTCAGCCAAGAGTTTACTACTCACAAGCTTTAACACACAAGAGATTAACTTCTGATTCCTTGCATTCTTTTGGCTATCTTGCATATAGTAACCACACAGCCCTCCTATTACCAAGCTCTCTGCAAGTATAAGAAACCCACAACACTTGCAAAATACTAGAGAAGATAATGCTAAGAGATGTACTCTTGCCAAGAGCTACAAGGTATCAGCTTCATTTTCCAGCACAAAAATTCCCAGCAAGAACCATTAAATTATTATGGGCTCACAGTGGAATGCTTTTACAAAAGAAGCAATTAACAAAACATTATCTTGAACATACATTTATAACAAAGGAAAAAAGAAAGGTCAGGAGAGCCTCAGAAATGTCACGCCAAACATTTTCCCTGATTCCGTATGCTTGTAAAATCTAAGTTTGGCTGAATTTGTGAAGTCACCTTCTGACAAATGGTCTGCAGCAACTGAATCTCTGCTGCGGACAATCAGACCACATCCACTATATCTTGTAAGCAGTAGATTCTACTGGCAGGAAACAGTAGATGAAGACCCTGCCACAAAGCCTCTGCAAAATTGCATTTTTCTAACCTAAATGGATGTGTCCATACATGGTCAAAGGCACAGAAAGCAGTAATATCTGGAAAAGATCCAAAAAATCACTGTAAACTAGTGTCATTCATAGTTAAGCATCCAACTGCATCCTATCATCTGATTTACAAGTATTCCCAAGGGATTCATGGAAAACATTAGTTCAAGTCTTGGAATTTAAGACTTTTTAAGAGAAGTCTCCTCCAAACAGCCATTTTCCCATGCACTCCAGTCAGCTGGGTCACACGGGTCTCCTTGGCAGTTACTACACAGCGTTCATGACTTGGTGCTTGTTACAGCTTTTTATTGGATGAAACACTCCTTTAACATCTTGCATTCAAGGCAGTCAGATAATGATCAGAGGAAACACCTTTAATAGCCCCTCATTTCTGAATATGTTTCCTTTGAATTCATCTGACATCAAATCTCTGAACTGTTTTTCTGCATTTTCTATGGGACTATTACAAAGGACCTGCCTCACAAAACAACTCCAAACTGCAATGGTTTTCAAGCCAAACCACAGTTTGTGTTTATCTACGTGAGAGCCTCTCAGACAATTCCTGATCAGTAAGTTGTTCCCACCATACAAGAACAGGTGATTATTACAACCAAGATTTGAGGATGCTCAAATGAGGTGGTTTCCTCTCATCCCTACCCTACAAAACCCTCAACTTAAAAAGGTATTCACTGGCAGAGTACAAATCCAGTAGATCCAAACAGCAGCTCCCACTGCTTATTCTTCAATATTTGACAGGAAACACCTCCAGATCATACACATAGTTGCTAGCACATACAGATTTTCAAGCTCGTAGAGGGAAACAATTTTATCCTCACTTACACTGAAATAAGATACTTCCCAGTTTCTTCCTTAAAACACTACACTGAGTTTTCATTCATCCCAAGGAACTGAAAGCAAAGTTGCATTGCAAGTAAACAAAAAGAAAGTACTTATTAGATAAAGTAAACAGTAGTTTCTAGAGGGGAAGATGGTCTTTAAATCTACTTCATTCCCACCATATTATTTTCTAAGTCGTGTCAGAACCCAATTTACTATTGAATATAGTTTTGGCAAGCTCTTGGCCTCAAGCTTTAGCCCACACAGTGGAAGTAGGAAAAAAATGCAATGGCTTATCAGCCTGAGCTTTGTTCAAGCCTTTCCCCCCCCTTCCTTTCCAGCTTTACAAAGTAAAAAAAAAAAAAAATCATTAAGTGAGGCTTTCTGAAAAAAGATGATCTTTTTCTTCAACCAGTAAATCATTACAAATCAAACCACCCCTGATGGTCAGAATGAACAGGGTCATCTAATCTTGTCACCTAACAGATGAAAGTACTTAACTCAAATTCCAGAAATTCCACAGTTTCATATTATTTTTTCTTACACTGATGCACCTTTAACTAGGGTGGGAGCGAGTTATCTTTGAAAGATGTCTTGGTCTGGGTTTTCTTCTTGTTAGCTTGTGTACAAATTCTTCCAAAGATTTTTCCCAACTGAAAAAACCAAAAATCTTCCAATGACAGGGAATCCATCCCACAATTACTTAAACTAAAATTCTATTAACATAACCTGAATTGGTTTAACTTCTGCTAAACCAGTGTGTAATCATCAGTAAAGAAATCACGCTACATCTCTCTTCCTATAAAAAAAGTCACCCTTCTATTTGGTTTTTGAACAGTCACTGATTAGTTCAGTAATAAGCATATTATATGAGAGTTTAACTCTTTGAAGACCTCTTTTCCACTTAACATTTCAACCTTTCTAATACAAATAATGGTCTGATGCCCCTGCTAACAGGCTTTCAAGTCCATTTTGTCAGTCACTATGGTTTTACATTAAACGTATAAGATACCCTAACAGAAATGATCAAAGCTTAGAAAGTATTAATGTATTGGTAATCAAACTCAGGATGTTCAAAAGCTTTCCTCCAAATTAAAAAATCTGTATTCCGCAATGATTTCATTTTGTCATAGCATTCAAGTTTTCATTGACAAGCATCGCCATTCAAACTTCTCAATACAGGCATAACTAACTTCTTCCTTGCAATAATTACCTTGTGGTAATTATTCAGTGTTCTGACATTGGATTAGAAAATGTCTTACCTAAAATCCTGAACAAAAAAAAAGAGGTCCCACAAAGCAGTAAGGTCAGTGGTTCACGGCACTGAAGCTGAATCACTTAATTTCAATGAGTAAAAAAGCACTTGTTTTACAACTTCTGTTTAGCACCATGCATACCCTCCTAACTCAACACAGGGCTTAATCACTTTATGACAACTCTGCAATTATCCAGTCACTTCAGCCACAGCTGAATTTGGCAGCTGGAGGAACTCTGCTGGACAACAGCAGCAATGGTGAGCACCCTTGGTCCTCACCTGTACGAAGTTAGATTATCATAAGGTATCTTCACCAAAGTCTTAAGTGCAAATCAAACCAGATAAGCAGAGTTCATGCAACCTTATTCAGCTGGTCAGCTGTGGAGGCAGAAAACACCCCACGAACACAATGATTTCCTAAACTACCCATAACATTATTATTTCTTAGCATTAGGTAATTGTTATTTCTAATAATCTTTTTGTAACACAGGAAACATGCCCCTTTTTTTGAGAGAAAATATAATTGATCAGTAGCAAGTTATTACACAAAACAAATGGATCAACTTCAGTCTTCCAGTCTTTGACCAAATATTCCAGTTGCATCATGCACTTGCAGGAACATCATCTTTGCCCATGTAAGTCTAGTGCTTAAAGTCAGACAGGTTCATCCTAGTCCCTGATGTTTCAGAATAACAACTTGTAACAGGTAAACAAGGTACCACAAACAGTACAGTCTGCAGAAGACTCGCAGATACTTTTACACCCCAGGTCCCCACACTTCTGTGAAATCCTTTAGTATTTGGCCTCTAAAAGCCTGCCTTCAACAGTCACACAGGTTTTACTGCACATCTGTGTATTTCTACAGATTTACTCACTGGTTTAATTGATAATAAACACCACATTTCCAAAAATTTCTGCACACATATGTGTTTTCTAATCTACAGGCAAAACACAAAACACTTCAGGGTTCCCACATTTCTACAGGCTACAGGTTTGAGAACCTGGAACTTTTGTATAGCTAAGATAGACTGAAAGACACACAGAGTATTTCTTAGTGGTTCACATCATGACTGAATGCATCCTGGAACTCAGGTGCTTATGTAATAACTGTGTACCACCTTACATTACTAAATTGCAAGTTACAATGTTCAGGCTGTATCTTTTTTACCCCAGACATACCTGTACAGTCTTTTTAATTCTGTGTGAAGGACCTGGATACTCTGGGGAATACAATTCTGTTAAGAATAATGAGTTGATTAATGTTGATTTTCCCAGTCCAGATTCACCTAGAAGAAAACAGAGCAGTTTCAGTAAAACCAGGAGTATCATGTAAAATATAAACATTTAGATCTACATTTCAAACACTCCTGAAACATAGTACCTGAAAACATGGACTGCACTCTAAGAGTTTGAGAATCTATCATCTTTTCAAATTTCAAGGAAAACCTTTCAAATCCCACTGTCACTGTTGGATTCTATAAACATTTATTTTTCTGATCATACTGAGTGCATTCAGCACTTTTGTCCATTGTTCCCATTACAACACACAAAGATGATATTACATTAAATTTTATACACAAGCTATATTCCTGGTAAAACTAATCATAGTGCCAAAGCAGATTATGTTGTCTCCTTTATTTCAAATATTGTTATTTGAGTGTCTTTATTATAAGGAAGGGGAAAAAAGAAGCAGGGGTGGGAGTGGGGGGAGGGAGAAAGGCTGAAATTAGTCTGCTATAACTATTAAGGCCACAAGAGATAAAATGAAGTTTCAAACTATGTGGTTACCTGGGAATTTTGTTGTTGGGGCACAGAAGGGGGCTGGATTTTATTTGGGCTTTTTTGGTAATTTGCGCATGAGCAACAATAAGTCAGCCTTGCTGAAGAATCTGGAGACACTACTGCCATGACAATCCAAGCAAATACAGTTAAACACGCCACAGCAAATATTACCTTCCATTTACAGCTCTACAGAGACAAGGGCAAGAATTTCAGATCAACTACTTAGAGTATTTTAAAAGAAAAGTCTTTTGTTTAATTTTTTATTGTAAAGAAACTACTTCAACACAACAATTCACACTGGCATGAGAACTAAGGATAAAGGTATAAAAAAATGATGCTTTCTTTCTGTTCAAATTTCATATGCAGTCTGTTAATACATTTACCTAAACAGAAACAGACACAAAGAAATTTGCTTTCAAGCTAACAAATTTGAGGGCAAACTATATACTTTCACTGAAAGAGGAGAATGAACTGCACTGCACCCATACTTGAAAGGAAAAATTTAACTAAAGTACTAATCACTCTAACCCCAACAAATATTGTGTTGATTTAGAGACTGAACTCAGAAAATTTCCAAGCCTGTCTTGAGATAAATGTCCTGGGTTAACACAAGAGTTACAGAACAGAAAGTAGTTACTAATTGTCTCCTCTGCAATAGGCATCTGGGTTTCCTACAGGAGCTGGCTCATACACACCAGCCATCTCGATTACAGTGGTGTAGCACAGAGTGTCTGCAGCACCGAGCAGAGCAATCTCATTAGCTACACGGTAAACGGATTAG
Source organism: Corvus kubaryi (assembly GCF_017639235.1). NCBI lineage: Eukaryota > Metazoa > Chordata > Aves > Passeriformes > Corvidae > Corvus > Corvus kubaryi. Next base: position 12,101,026 of record NW_024581137.1, read on the forward strand.
CAGCTGATGAAACACTGCAACCAGAGCTCCCGCCGGCTGTCTGCGCTCTCAGTAGAGCTTGTTCTTCAAACCCCACCCTCTCGGACAGATGAGCTAACCCGTGCTGGGAGCAGCGGCTGGCCACAGCCAGGCTGATGGGCTGCGGCAGCCAAGGAAAAGGGAGATACTCAAGTTACGGTCTCAAGATAGCAATGAACACTAACCCCACCAGGACAGGTTTATGCAAGACAGCAGGGACATGCTTGCTGACAAGATTTCACTACTACCCTGCAGATTTTGCCTTTTTCCATGGTTAGATTCATGAGGAACTTAGAACTACGCAGTAAACACAGTGCCTCCGAGTCTGGTTATAAAGGACCCAAGTTTTTTACTCTGCATTTGCAAGACTTTAAGGGCAGGGTCAGCTGCAGCCGAGGGGCCTCCCTACCAATTCTACAACACAAAGAAGCTCCTGAAATGCACAACTTTCCAATCTCATAGATGCACCCTGGTTAAAGCTTAACTGTCTCCATCTCACAGCCCTGCTCAAGAAATGCAAACCATTCCAGTTAAACTGAAGGTTTTTATCCACCCTACTGAAGCCCTCAAGAGGGTGGCTCTGATTTTTAAATGTACAATTCATATCCTTTCAGTGACCTCTGCTTTTTAACTTGAATCTTGCAAAAGTCACCCTACTAAAGTATTGAAGAAAGAATTTAACATCAGATTCTACTTCATTATACAAAAAGGGTTGCCCCTTCTTCTCCCTTCTATTAGGGTTACTGCTGGTCTTAATATGCTAAAGAATTTAAGGTGAAAAACACTGAGAACAACCATTTCTCTTGAAAATGAGTGCCTGTCAAGTTGTCATTAAAATTCAACATATGGAAGTAAGATTTTCAGCTTCAAAAGAATGTGATGGAAAACCAGCAGTTTGCCCTAGATAGCTTGGGCAGTTCTGGCACTCCGTACCAAGCAGACCCTGAACTGCTGAAGCATTACACCCTGGGAAATCTGAGGTTTGTTCCCCTCCTCACCCTTTGGCCCCCTTACAGCTGCAAAGTTATGAAGACAATTTTGAGCTGAAATCAGTGAAAAGAAAGTATGCTAAGGATATTTATGCACAATCTTGTTCCCAAAGGTGCCCAGCTTTCTAGATATCCTTACCCACCATGCTAACTGTAATCAGCCAGTGCAGATTATAACAGTTTAAACTGCTTAACTGCTACCAGTAATTGAGGTACTACATGTAAGAGCTTGCCTCAATGCACCAATCCTGGATGCAGTTGTGCCTTAGATGATGCAAGGGTCAACATCTACAATGGTAGTAAAAGGCTAAAATATCAAATAAAACAATTGCACTGAAACTGTAGGCAAAACCCCTAACTGGAACATTTAATATTGTACTATGGGGAATTATGCTGCTTCCACTGTAATAAAACAAGAATTTCTCTGCTGACTACAGAGAAAGCAGGATTAGAGAAATCAACTGTAATCGAACAGTTCTAGTAGCCTTTCTGGACACATTTAAATATTCTGATCTTCACTAGAAAGACTATAAAAAGTAAAAAAAAAAAAAAAAATTCAACCCCCCCAAATCCCCAAAACAAACAAAACCACACAAAGCCCCCTTAAGTCCACACCCAAACAAAACCCTCTGTCTTTCCCATGCTCCACCTTGCTCAAACCCACATTCACCTGAAAGGATTGCCTACTGGAAAGGCTGGGAAATCAGCTTCCAAGGATGCAACAGGCCATGAATACGACTAACAAAACCCCAAGGGAGAAGGGAAAACAAGTGAAGTTTCATTTGCCTTTGCAGAAACAAAAAGATACATCCCAAATAAAATGTATCTTCCTGCTTTCAGTAAGCACTTCTGATGAGATTTTGTCGTTTGACCATTACATGAACTGGTCAAAGGGTACAATGTAATAGAACCTTTTCAACAGTAATAACTTCTAATCACTTAATGAATTACGATGTCGTTAGACCTAGGAGCCCAACTTAGAGTGAGCGATTTTTAGAAATTTACTTTAAAAAGAAGAAAAGAAGGAAAACATTCTGCAGGGTAATCCTGAATTCAAAAGGTTAATTATTTCTGGTATCCAGGTCCTGCTTTTACCTTGCCCTCTCTCTCCCACTAAATATTTCACATAGGCTTCAAGTTCTTCTGAATATTGTTCTTTTTTTTTCTTCATTATTTTGTGTCTCTTGTTTATCAGCAACTTAGTGTTTCAAAATGTTAACATTTTATCAAGCTGTTTTTATAGTCACAACCAAACACATGGAGCTGGCCACTCTTGGTAGCATGTGCTTTTACTAACATACTTCTGTCAGTCTTGTGAATGAAGAGCTTTTGTGAGCCCTTACAGGACTAGCAAAAGTTCCAACTCTTCTAAAGTCCATGAATTTCTAAATGGCAGTACAAAGAGTGGAACTCTTCTTATACACTTAGGTTAACAATTACCTTCTGACCATTAGCATCTTTATAAAGATGGCCCATAGCACATCATTTAAAATTAACCTTGGATAGCAAAATTTTTTCTTCTGTGAACAAAACACTGATCAAGTAGTAGTAGTCATGTAAGTCTAGCTGTAACATGAGAAGGGAGACCAAGAAAAAAATAAAACCAACACATTCAGTTTCCTCTTTTATATCTCAAGCATATGCATCTCAAACATATCTCTGGGGGTCAGAGGAGACCACTGGCAACCACTGGAATAGTTTGCAAACCAAGTAAATAGTCTCCAGAACAATACTAAAGCAAGTAAGTAAAGGGAATGAACAACTAAAAAACTTGAACAATGGTGTGCAATCCATGTGAATGGGGGAAAGCAGCGCTCAGGTAAAAAAATAAGTAACTAGCTCAACGGAGCTACATAAATCTTTCACCTTCATTTCTAAATCCCTCCCTGTAAATGAACGAGAAATCCTAATCCGTGATAATCAGCTCGAAAATCTATTCACATCTAACTTGTTTCCATCAGTTCTTGCTATGACTTTATTACCACAAAAAACCTCAAACTGCCAGCATCTCCTCCCTGTGATGATGGAAGTGAATTGTTACCCTTAATGACGCTTTTTTCACCATTCATTGCTGTGGCACATTGAGAATGTGGCATATTTCCAACCTCCCCCAACTTTTCAGCCTCTGCCATTCATACTCAAAAATCTATGACAAAAATGGGCAAGAAGACCAGTCCAACCCAGCTTTCTTCCAGCTTTATCTGTAACTTCTGGTGGAGACTGCTGTTTTCTCATTCATAAATTGCCCCTCTCAATAATGCATCACACTACCTCTTCTAGATACCATATCATTCTGAAAATCCAGGATCAGTTTTCTTCTATATTTTCAGGATCTTGTTTTCTAAAATCCAAGCCCTGAACTTAAAAGCATGACTTGCATTCTTAGGTTTATGACCTCATGTGAGAGCTCATTAAACATATCAAGTGATCAAGGTAAGCAACCAATCTTGAACATATTCAGCGTGCTTTCTGCATGTTTTATTTCCTACCTCTTCATCACAAGTTACTCTTGCAGAAATCACCAGAAGTTTTCTACTCTTCAGTATCATTACTTGGCTATCTACCAGTGAAACAGTATTTCATGCTTACGCCCTGTGACAGTCAGCTGCACCACTGGGAACATGACCACAAGTGCTATGTGTATTTAGGAATTTCAAGCTGCTTTCCTAAACTCCAGGTGGGACTACAAGACTGCCAAGGAACCACCCACCAGCAAGAAAAATGCTTTGCAGCACCATAAACCAAGACTTCAGTTAAATTGCTCAAAGTGATTTGCTTCATGTATCATCACCAAGGAGATGACCCAGTCTCTGTCACTGTCTCTATTAACTGGACACAGCAGGAACTGCAGATTCAAAACATGCACTAACTGCTAACTCTGATGGCTGAGAGAAGGTAACTCATCCCTGTGGGACTTGTAGATTATTCGAGATAAACCACCAATAAAGCCCCAAGACAACCAGGTTTCTACAAATTGCACAGGGTTTTTGGAAGCTTCCACTGCATTCTAAATAAAAACGTGTATTTAGAGTTCCTTGATACAGTCAAGCATAAGCTGCAGTTGCTTCACTGTTTCTTCAGAATAAAGATATCCACAAATACTTACTTCTGTGATGAAGTGCATTTGATAGCACATTTGATAGCCACAAGGAGTTACAAAGGGATCAAATTCAATAGAAAAATGTTGTACTTCTCCACAGCCTACTTACACAGAATGTTTACATCAAAGCATATTTTATTTTCAGCTGGTGAGCAAGTTTTTTCATGGAATTTTTCCATTTTATAAATTCTTATTATTGTGACAGTTTTTGCTTAAAATAGTATCCCATTAGTTTGATGCTGGTGACTCAAAGAAGGGTAAAAAGCTTGTCAGAAGGCATAAAAAGTAATGCATTTCATCTTCTTTCATCCTTGTACAATTCACAGTTTATGTGCACGACAGCACCTGCAGCTTTATGCAAATGTGCAATAGCTTTGACGACACTGTAACACGCAGGTTTTTGCTTTTATACAGAAGGGAAGTTACATGAATAATCAAAGAGCCTGAACTATGCCGAGTGACATGATGGAACCACCCTCTTGCCGAGGGGGAATGGTGCTCTGCCATGTCATTATAGACAACCACAAAAACGGAGCCTGCAAGATGCTTTTAATTTCAAGTCTGATTTTAGAAGCTTTCGTAAAAGCTAGTTCCTGCCTTCAGTGCTCTACAAAATACAAACCAACATTCAATAAACATGTAAGAACATCCAAATGAAAACCGTCAGGAGGAGGATGGGAGCAGGACCATGCTGCTGCCATATATCTACTACTCCATGTAGGATGGTGTCATGTGAAATCTTGCAAATGATCAACTTTGTCTTTTATAGACATTTATAAGGGGAAGAAAGCCAAAGCTCCACCATTTCACAACTTGAATATGAAGCATAAATTATGGAAGCAACATATGTTAGAGCCACAAAGATGCTCCTAGCAAAACAGAGGAACGAGGAAGTCTAGCAGCAATAAATTCATTTCTGCTTATCAGCAACTGCATCAACAGCAATAAAAATTCAGCATTCAGGATACAGTAAGACAATTTAATCAATTTTCTTAGAGCAGAACTTGAAGTGCAATAACTGAAGGCAGACTCTTGGCATATCATTCTTGTCATAGATGACATTTAAATAATTCAGAAAAGCCATTAGCAGGGATGGGAAATACTTCAGAAGAATATTGCAACAGATTCTACATAGCATTTTTCAAGTACTATTGTTTCCTCTCAAAGAAGAAGCAGGTCTAGCTTTCTACAAGTGACAGATTAAAACAGCCATGAAACAATGGTTTAACTTCACAGGTGAAATTTTGGCTACTGCCAAAAGCAATGGTCCCCGACTCCCAGTCCAACTCTTGCACTAGAATTCACAATGCAGCATGTGAGGCAAGAAGTGATCCAGCAAACTAGGGCACATAGGGCTTCAGGACAGGAAAATGAGGGGAAGATGACATCAGATCAGCTAAGTCAAATACTCTCCTCTCTTTCTGGAAACAAGAATAAATGTAAAAAATCTGCATTTAAAACTAGACCTCTTCTCCGTCACAAAAGAATCACCAACAATTCACAAGTCAAAGAATTTGTGGCACTTCCTGAAGAAAGTCGTATTTCCTCTAACTGCATAGACAGGCTTTGCTCCTGATAAACAGCATGTCTGCAAAGTAGCCATTGAAAATAGGACATTACCTAATTTAACATAAGGCACAGGAAGCAATCTTTCAGCATTTTGAGCAAAGGCTTGTAGTCCAGTAAAACCAAGGAAACAAAACCACAAGTTTCTCTTCACTTTTAGTTCTTCAACACTACTGCAGATGAAAAAAACACTCCATGGCATCGGGCTGCTCATATGTAGTACCAAGAACAGCTGAAAGGCAACAATCTGAGCTTCAGTATCCAAGCTTGCATGGAATTACAAGCCCACAGTTAGCAGCTGCAGTCCAGGCTCACCAAAGCTTACCTTGCTTTGTTTTCTGTGTTAGATGAAATAAAACTCCTATGTCTGATTAAGCTGTAGTCATACTGCAATGCAGCTTTAGAGACATTACAAGCAACAAGAAGTTGACAAAACTGACCTACATGGAAAATCTGAATGCACAAGCTCTCTGTGGAGTAACTGGGTTAAAGAATTCAACTGGAAATGACAGAAGCTGCAGAGTTTCATGACAAATCGTCTACAGTTAAACCTCATAACCAGGATATACCTCAAATTTTCACAGGCTTTGACAAAGCCAAAATAAAGAGCCTTCAGAAGAGAAGAAAAAAACCATATTGCTTCAAAAATCAAAGCAAGAGGAACAGAAACCGTTGTGAAAAATGCTAAAGCACAATGCTCTGTTTAAGGCTAAGAAAGCAAACATGTGAGACCATCACTGCTGGATCTGAAAGAATTATGCATCCAGAGAAAGCTGCAGAGCTGGGCTTACTCTCTGGAGGGAAATACAGGGATAAATATAATTGATTGAATTCCCTGATGATATGAATTATTTAAAAAAAGAAAAGAGAAAGATTTTAAGAACATGAAATTTGTCATCTTTACTGCTGACAACCAATTGTACAGCATTTCCAGTACATAACTGCTAACATTTGCTGACTAAAGAATGAAAGGTATATTAATGGACACAGATCGCAGATTAGTCAGGCTCTTTCATTACTTGGACAGAAACAAAACCGACACAGCTATCGAAATGCTAATGAAAAAAATAAGAAAGAGTGATGAGGTTTACTTAATCTTTAAGACTAGAACACTTGGTACAGATACAGGGTCAACATCTCAGACAGTCTGGCACGCATGCAACTTAAAAACAAGAAGCTCTACACATCAACTTGAGGAAAAGGAGAGAAAGGTGAGTACTTTAGGCAGCATCTTCCTCAGAACCCCACCCAAGTGATACATCTAAGGCATGAGTATCACAGAAAATTTTAAAAGGACAAAAACCAAAATTGTTTTTATTTACATGGAACCTAATGAGTCTCTACAGAAGGGTACAAAGAGCACTTAGACTGACTTACTGAACACTTCATCAGCTCTTCCCCTGAATATTTACACTAGAACAGAATAAAAGCTACTGGAAGTATATTGAGCGCTCTCAAAATATCCCAGGGGGGACACTCTGCTATTAAGCAAATCCACAAAAATTTGTCAGAAGACTTAACTTTGAACATTTCTAGTGGTAGTAAAAATTTCTTTCAATACCTTATACCTTCCCTCTTGATGCCTTCTCTCTTTAATGTCCTTGGAAGCACTTTTAATAGCAGGCAGCACAAACAAAGCTATGTTATGACAAAACCCTTAGCTGGCACAAGTGGCAAGAGGAAGATACGCATAGCTAGACAGAATTCTGCAAATTCACCCCAGTGATAAGATTTTTGTGGCAATAAGGAATGAGAAATTAGGGCAATGTTGTTTGCAAGTTGGGATAATTCTGCTTCTTTGGTCTGGTGTTAGCCAACCAAGGAGCAAGAGGATCACAGCAATGTGCTATCCCAGATACACTGCTGCCACTTTTAAGCAACCTTGGCAAAATACACTAATTTGATACCTCAGTTATGTGGGGGTGGTTACATGCTTCTGTTTCCATAAGACAGCCTCCACGGGAATTGTAAAAGTGGGTATTTTAGCTCTGAAAAAGGGTGAGAAAGTGGAATAAGCTTGTGTTGTCAAGACTACACCCTTTTTAATATGGTAACAGCTGTTTTGCTTAAGTGCTAAGCCATTGTTTCTGAATTGCTGCCACCACTGTTCAGTTTTCTAATAATGACTTAGAAGAAAACTGAGCTGCTTTTGTAGCCAACAACAGAAACATCCATTCACAAAGTGGAAAAGAAAACAGACAGGTCTGATAAGGTGGTATCCTAAGACCTGTCCAGAGTGCTTGCCATGTTTTGCAGTGGGTAAGTCTGAAGGACAGTCACAGGAGGTGGACCAGAACTCCTTCTGGAATTCCTGCCAGCTACAGAGGACACAGCCCAGAGCCAAGGACACTGAGTCTGGAAAGTCATAGGCTTGTCCTTTACAGAAGGTGAGAATGATAAACAGTGAGTTTAATCAAGAGAGACAGAAAACATAATTCTTAAAATACTTTTTCATATAAATTCCTAAACCATTTAGTCAAATACAATGCCAAAAAAAAAAAAAATCTAACTTTGTAAATAAGTGAAAATCTGACATGCTCTTTTCTGTCTCAGTGCCTGCTGAGTTGCAGCTATTGTTTTCTGCTCTGCCTGGCACTGATGTAGCAGAAAAGTGGTAAATACTTGTCAATAGTCAGTTTCCTCTAAATTAGCAACTTTATATATATTCTACACTTTTACCTGCATCTTCAAGACCTAAAAAATAAAGAAATCTTGCAATTTCTTCTCCACTACAGTGTAATGGTATCCCTTCAACTTTTTAATACAAAACACCACAGTTTCACCTCATCTTCTATTTCAATATTTATGCTACACTAAGGATGGGTTTCACTGTGGACTTCAAAGTTAAGTGCCTTTATAGGGCTAAAAGGACATGAAATAGTCTAATAATTTCTACATTCCTTAAATTACAACATGAGGATATCACCTTTGCAGTACCATGGATTTTCATTTCCTCTGAACTTCAAAATGTGAATTGAAGAAGTCTAATGTTGCTCTCCCACAGCAAAAGTCTTCCCACACCTCTGCCATCTTTAAAAATTCATTTGAGCAATTATCATTTTGGACAACAAACTTGAATAGGAATATGATATCTCAGATACATGTTTCTCCTGAAATAGTCATTTTAGTAATGAGACAGAAAAAAAAAATTCAGTTAAACTTCAGTGAGGCATGGAAGTCCAAGTGAAATAGACCTGATTAACATGTAGTTATTTATTGACAGTTTATATGTGAAAGCTCCCCATTTGATAAAAACTTGGAGTCATCTGAAAATTCATACTACTAAGATTTCCACACTCCACAAATGTTTCATTTGGAAACACACACCCTGATTCAGAAACACACAACTATTTAAAGCTAAGATTGCACTATGCTAAAGAATGTGTCATTTATAAACATTTAAGTTGTACTTTTAAAACCACGAACAAATACTTGCCTTCATCCTACACCAAACTGGGCAGCAGCTGCAACAACTAATGCTTAATAGAAGAGTCAACTCTAAAGCATGTCACCAAAGTACAGTTATGTACATCCACTAATATTAGCTGATATGATGCAGGACTTAAGCTGAGCAGTGCTACAGGTTGTGCTCTTCCCTTGAGCTCTCAAAAATTTCAGATACATACAGAATTCACAAAATATAGTTTTTAAACATTTATCTAGGAATATTTTTCAGTTCCACCCTACAAGACTGACATGCATAGCCTCATTTAGTATTTTTAGTAGGAAGTTATCCATAGGATAAGCTGCTCTTCCAATTAGAGAAGTCAAAATTCTTCAGGGAAAAGTATCTCAGACATAAACACAGATCCTTTTTACAACCACAACATTACATAATGCTCAAAATTTTTACTCAAAACATTAGTCCAATGCAACCAAGGCACATTTTGACAACTTTCTGAAACAAATGCCTCACAACTGTCATATCAACCAGTACCGCCACCACAAAAAAAAAATTAAATCCCAGCCTCCAAGCCACTCCTCCTTTGTGCTGAAACAAGATTTTCCTTTGCCCTGCTGCAAGCAGACTGAACAATAACCTTCCTTGAAGCTCCCAGAAAACACTCCAGCTGGATTTGCACACTAATCCAATTCAGGCCAAGTGCTATTTGTTCTTTCAGCAGCAGCATAGACTTAGGCCAGGTTAAAATCTGAACTTCAGCCTAGAGGCACAGCTGCTATTGTTGGATCACAGTTTTTCTAATTAAACCAGAAGGACTTTAAAGTTTATAAATGCCACTGAGGATATTATCATTTTTCAAGTGCTTAAAAATTATGAAGAATCATTTGCATTCTCTTACTCATGCCACTGACACCCTCTACCTCAACCAAATATTCCCATCCAAGCATCTTTAAAGGGCTGTCCACCACATTAATAAACAGCATGAAAAGAGAACTCCAGCATCTGTAAAAAACATCAGGGACTCAGGAAAAAAAAAAGCTCTACAGAAAAACTAGTCAAAAAGAGGCTGGCCACATATGGAATGCACTGTATAATTTTTCCCCCCTCACTTTGTTCTGTTTTTCATTAAACAAGCAAACCTTTTAAGTTTTGGGATTTTTTTTTTTGTGGTTTTTTGTTTGGTTTTGTTTGTATGTGTTTGGGTTTTGGTTTTTTTTGGCAACATAAAGTACTCAAGTCTCGTTTTCCTAAAAGCCACCATAACCTGGTCTAGGAAAAACAACTGACAAGTGCACGACACTTAAATGAAAATATGCATTCAAGTTTGACAGTTTTTAAAGATGTGCAATTATTGAAAAGCTAGAAGAAAATGAGAAGAACACAAACCTTGATATAAACAAGTCTAATAGTGAACCCAGAGCCACAATAAATAATGTGGTTTTCTGTACAGTGTTTCATCCATTAACATCTGTGATGCTCATCATCCATGCCATGTTCTGATGGGAAACCTCTCAAAGGACCCAGCAGTCTTGGAGACAGCAGCTCTAGTTATTTTCCAGTAGTAACTTTATGCTGGTCATGTTACAGAGCTACCAACATTAAAGTGATCTAAGGAAGACTAGAAAAAGACAGTTTGCCACCATCACATTCGTTGGCGGAAAAAACAGCCACGTGAAAAAAATCCACTGGTTTTGATATGAAAAAAAAAAAAAAAGCAGCCAGATGACGTACAGAACTCCAAAGCAGAGTCGTATCTAAGGCACTGACTGACAAGGAATTTCCACTGATTCTAATAGTTTTGAAAAGGAAGACGCAAGTCTGGGTTTTTCCTAGCATTTCCAAACGCTATGACTTGTGTAACAGCCTTATAAAAAGAGGGGAGAACAGGGGAACTTTTACAATTTCAGTAACATCAGTTATTGTTCAAACTTACTATGATGAAAAAAACAGGGTGCTTTTTTGTACTTGAATACCTGTAAGTGTTACTGAAAACTCTGTTCCCAAAAGTACAGGCAAGACAACAGCCAAGTCAAGATCACAAAAATGAAGACATAACTGAGCAACCTAAAGCACAGGGAATTAAAAGGATGAAGCCAGCAGATTCAGTCATTATGCTGCACTGTATGGTGCCTCAAACATCAATACCCATCCAAAGGTAAGCCAGCATGCAGTCAAACACCAGAATCAACAGAAAACCTGGGGCTGGAATGAGAACTTTGAGAAGAGAAAGTTGTAAGTCTTCAAAAGGTACAAGACAGTTTGAATAAAACTGAAAAATAAACTGCTAACTGTATCTGAAAACAGCAGCTACACACAGGCAGCCCAAACCTATGCTGCTTCTGAACAAGACATCTCAACAGTGAGGAACCTAAATCACGCACACTGGTCCGAGAAAAAACAAGGACAAAGTCCCAAACTGAGTATAATACTGGGAGAGCAGCACCAGTCACCCCAGCATCCAGTTACATGCTGCAGAGAAAACAGTCCTGCAGAAAAATCAATTGGAAAGCTGTGGAAAATGGTTTTAGGCAAGATTTGAACTTCAGCAAAAATACATTGCGCTGAGCTGTGTTACAGGGTACATCAATAAGCACTCTGCTCTTCCAAAAATAAACTCACCATAAACAACCACAACAAACTTCCTCTTTGTATCATGTGCTTCAGGTTAACTACTTTTTACAGTTTGATCTTAATTCTTCTATTCTGTAAAGATCAAGGTTGGCACTATCGCCCCTGCAATACATTATCTTTCCTCCCAGATTTCCATTAAGATTTATTTTTACTTCCCCACTCATCTGTGATAATGCTTCATTTGAATTACAGGCCTAAATTTCTCCTGAGGTAATTCAGGTACTGAAGACAACAGAAATTATTTGTAATTGGACCCAACTTACTACCTGTACACCAGTTACAATTCACAACACGTTTCACCCCCTCAGTTGGAGATGCAGGGCTGTAATCTCTATCACAATGCTGTACTGTTTCTTTCAACCACATCAGTAAATTCAAAAAGAAATAAAAATTATCCTTCTCTGTTAGCTGACTGCTCAATTACTGGAAAAGGAGTAGTCCCCTAGTCCCCTGCAAAAAGAATATGAGATGTGTATTCCTGTCTTGTCTAAGATTTAAGGGTTTCCCCTTTCCCCATCATGACCTCAAGCTGTGCCTTTTCTGCTGCTTGAAACAATCCTAAAGGATTGGATGCAAAGTTGGCATATTTCTGGGTCAAAGTTTTTCCAAAAACTTACCCAGCTCTGATTCTGAAAGGAGCCATTTAAAAGTAAACAATGAAGATTTAAATGGGAACATTTCTTGAAAAATAAAGTACTTCAACTACCACTCCTGAAGTCCTTGTACCAAGTGTACTAAAGGTACTCCAACAAAATACACATTCCCAGGTTGGGTTTTTCGGTTTCGTTTTTTCTTGGTGGGAGGGGCCCACAGTGTTTAACTTGAAAGACATTTCAATGATTAAAAGAGATAATTACCATGACTGAGGAAACCACAAAGTGACCTGGATGCCATCTTTCAGTCCCAAAGTATGTCTTTTTAAAATTTCTTATTTAAGTACAAACAGCCCACAAAGAGTTACATTAAGATCTCTAATGTGATGAACATCTGTAATGGCTGCAGCACAGGAAGAAATAGAAAAGCCATTTTCAGCTATAGTGACTCTGATACAAGATACGCTTTTAGCATTAAATTCGTTATTTCAAATTGGGTCAGATCTGCTCCATGCTACATTCATTTCACAGCATTTGTACAGTAGCACAAAAAAATTGGTCACATTTTTAACACCAACTAGATTTTTAAGAGATTTTCACCGACTTCTCTTTGCTGTCAGAATCAATTTCCTTATCTTAAGGATCATTATGACTATAGGCCTTAACAAATATTTGCAAGCTCGTCAAGTCTATTACAGGACATACCACACCTATGTTCCTGCATCCATCTTCACGCTTACTCGACCGTCTTGAGATGTCACAAATGGGAACAAACTGGGGTTGGGGGAATCATTAAAATCCCACCATCCATCAGAAAGGAAACAGAACTATCTGCTAATTTCCTCATTAGGAAAAGCAAATGCAGCAAACCCACAGCAAGTCTTGAAGTGTTACCTGTTTATGTTAAGCACCTTGCCATTTATGGAATTAAGATGAATAAGTTTGAAGCTTTTACCACTAAGAAGTTTGCAACACTCGACAAAGTAATCTATCAATAAAATGCAGTCAGAACTACTTTGGCTAATTCAATCTAATTTGAAATGCTTATGTTACAGCTTACACCCTGTATGTTAAATGTGTCATGTGCTTTTATGGTTTCTCAGAGTTTTCATAGACAAAAATCCCCCAGACTTCTAAAGCTTGCACTAGACACCTTGCTTCCTTTTGTCCTTTCAAAGAAATCAGCCTCACCTAACAGAAAATATGAACTACTTCCTACATACAAGAAAAGCCAAACACTACAAAATTTGCATACAAAGTTGTACTACAGGAACTAAGACTTTACTACTACACCTAAGGCCACACTTATACTTTTACTGGAAACAGCTATGCTCAGAAAAATCGCCCTCATTTGTAAGCAGTTATTATGGGCTTAACTGCAAGTATAGACTTATAAAAAGGTTTATAAATTGTATTATTGCACACGTTATTCCACAACTCACAAAACCAAGTTTGGTTTTCTAGACACCAGTGGCCATCCCTTCCTACCAGACAGCACAGGTTACTCCTTCAGGCCTCTTGACTCTCTCTTCCTGGATGAAAGCCTCAAGGCAGATGGACTGAATGCTCATCAGCAAATGGACCCTCTTAGCTGTAATCTTTGACAGGATCTTCTGATTTAGTATTTTTTCTGAAAGAAATCGAATTCACATGCTGCCAGACTGTCCCATGATATGAATGAAAGCCCAGTAAATGGGCATAACTGGGAGATCTACTTCAAAAACTGAATTGCAGATGCAACCATCTAGCACGCAAGTGAGACTTGCTAGCCAGTAACACTTGTGCTAACAAATTGTCCAACTAAGACCAAATGTAGAATAGAACAAGCTTATTTATATTCTCTGCCAGGGAGAGAAAGTCACACAATTCTACAAAAAATGTGCAGCAACAGCATCTATATAATTACCTGACATTTCTAGTCTCCAGCACCTTTTTAAATACTGCAAGAGTCATTGAGAGATGGTAGAATAGAAGGGATCTGAGAACAGACACCTTGATCACTGTGACTTCCATCCACAAGGAATAACAAGTATTCTGGTACCAGACAAAATGTATGGGGACAAAACAGCTCCAGTACTTAACACAAACATCTATAATCCTGAGTTTGGCTATCAAAGGAGTAATTTTAAAACCTGAATGCAGAATACCTCCCCAATCGCAAGGGGCTGTTTTGCATGATCACTGTTGCTGGCCTTAGTGATCTCAAAGTTTTTTTCCTGGATAAAGTATCTAATTATAGGGGTATAATTTATATTCAGTCCAGAAAGGAAACAAACCTCCCTTCTCCCCTTTTCCTCAAAACTTTAGGGTCTGTCTTCCCACACCCAGAATTGGGAGGGAGGAAGTAAGCTTTGTTCAACCAAACAGGAACACACCCAAAACAGTTTTTTCCTTATATTCTATTTTATATGTATCTATATTAATGCTTTTGACTCCAGCTTCCTTACACAGAGCTTTGCTGTTGCTCTGTTTACTCCTTTTCCCTTCAGGTGCAGAAGCATTGTTTCATCTACAGCAGAACAGCACTCTCTAGTCCTCATCCCCTCAGACAGCTTAAAGCAGCCACCAGCGAGTCAAGAGACCCCACCGACCCCACCAAAACACGATGCTTGGTTTGCACAAAACCACAAAATATTCACACAAAATAGAAGAGATGCTCCCCCTTCCAGAGCCAAAGCTGAGAACTCTAATAGCTTTGGTGCCTTGGAGCATAATTACTGGGAGCAACCCATTGACTCTGCTATTAGGGAGGGACTAGAAATTAGTTCTATTCAATTCTATTAATGAATCCCACTCAAGAAAATAAACCTGAAAGAGTCTACATAAAATCATGCAATTTTTGCAACCTCACTTCTACCCTCAGAGATTTTATAGCCCACTGAATACATTTTATTTACAATTCTAACATTGGTCCATTGATCCAGGCAGCAATATGCTGTAGAATATGGTTAGGCTATTTTGAGTAGTATTTTGGCAAATGTACATGAATGTCTTAAAAGAAACTGCATTTAGTACCTCTGGATCTTAAAATTCTGAAAATGATGGATGACACAGTACATAGCAAACATACTCCTACGTGAAATGCATCATTATATAACAGATCTCATGGACTTCATAAAAAACATATTTGAGCACATTTTTGCATACAGGTCTTATATAAAAGTAAATATATTGGTACTACTGAAAAATAAAATAAAAAAGCCCCACAACATTGCAGCTTTTAAGTCACCTTTATCTTTTTCATTTACTTCTTTCCACAATCACTAGTGGACCTAGAGCATAGGAGAAACACTGTTTTACAACTTCAGTGTGTTTAACTGAGAAGGATCAACATTAGACAACTACTACATTTCATATATAATCCAACAGAAGTGCCAAGAAAAACATGCCTGTGACAAGGCAGAGAGCTTTTTTAATTCATCCTGTTCAGAGCACACACAACACTGCTTAGTTTTGATTTATGGTCAATGCTGACTACTAATTAACAGGATTACAACTGAAATATTAAGAAGCCTGTTCTGAAAGGCAAGCTGGAGTAGTTTCAACGAGCTTGAGTAGATAAATTATCAACATAGTACAAGTCATAGTCATTATGCATAAACTCAAGTATGGCCAAGAGCAAATAGAGACATGCTGAAAATAAATCCTAAAAAACACCCAAAAACCTTTCAAAAACAGCATTACACAACAACTTATATAAGCAAATAAAACAGGGAAGGTTTTCCTGCATTTTAACAAAACTTATTCTTTATATTAAAAAGGTTTCCAACAAAGTATTCAAAATTTTCTTTGCTACTCTTTAAGATTCTTAAACAGCCAAAACCCAGAACCATAATTTCCATATCTAGGTTTTGCTTATTAAAAAATATACAAAACCCAGATCCTATACTCAAGGTCTCTATAACTAAATGTGATTGGGATTACATGTCTTAAAAGAGCTGATGAAGACAAAGAGCTTCAGAATAGCTTCCACAGATTCTTTTGCATTCTTTTCAGCCATCTGTAGTTTGAGATGGAGACTTCAGATTCAAGCACCCTTTGAAAGGGGTAAACTGAACCAACTTCTCAATGAGTTACAAGGCAAAAAGCAAGAAAACCCTTCAGAACAGCAGCGGTCAACAGATCCATAGAATGATTCCGACCATGAGCAAATGGACGCTACATCTGTGCAAGAACCAATTCCACACTTAACCTTGTACAGTCCCTGTCTTTGTAAGACATGAATCATATGAGTCAGAAGAAGAGATACCCTGAGGATTACTGCATGTATTTAGTGATACTAGATGACAGAAAAGGCAGGACCAAAACACATTTAAGGCTTCAACAGCAAACACCCAATGAACTCACACATAACAAAAGTGGCAAAAAAAGCTTCTGATGAAAGAGGTAGAAAGAATTCATGCTTTCAAAAATTCCCCATGATACAATAATCAGAGCACTTCCAAAAAGTTCAAGTGGAATATAGGGAATTGCATTGATTCTGAACAGTGTCTATGCACAATGTCCCAGGCACACCTAACTCAAGACAGACAACAAGCCTTCCCTAAAAAAAAAATCTGCTTTGTAACAAACTGTTAAGTGGCAACTCATTTATCCCAATCTTTTAGGGAAACATGGAACATACCACCTCTACTTCACAAGTTCGTGATTCTAAAACGGTCTCACCTCAAAGTTTGATCAAAAATGCTGCGGTATTCAGCAGATTCAAGATAAGCGAAATCCTTGTGGGGCATGGGGTACTACCATCTGACAACTGCTTTTGGCATACTGCAAGAGGCTGAACAGAAATTCACTTGTCAGCAGATCCAACCAAGGAAGAAGGTTCTCCATGAGCCACAGCTCTCTGCTGCTGCCCACCTTATCACCAGACAGTCACATGGTTTTCAGTTCTTCAGCAGCGCCCAGTGCTAAATCTGGATCATGGGATTCAAACCAAGAGGGCAGCACACAGCAGGTATATCTGTCCTAGTCACATTTTTCCACCTTTTTATCCATGGAAATTCAATTACTAATTATTTTTGCAAATCAAAATTTACATCTCAACACTAAGAACAATACAAGAAGTTTCCTTTGTCCCCTGTTTTCACCTTCCCCTTCAGTACTTTCCCACCTTCACGCCCAGCATACCAAGTCCTCACTTTCTCCAAGAATAGCTCAAAGAACCACAGCTTTTGCTTGCTGCTAGAAGCAGCTAACTCTGAAGCTATATGTATGTTTTGACATATGCAGTCACTTTGTCAGAATATGTGGAAAGAACTAAAAATGTTTTTGAACAGTAAGTAATAAAAAGCCTTCCGGAAAGGGTTCAAGCGCATCAACAAAAAAGCTGCAGCCAGAAACACCAGAAACAAGATCACTACAATTTACTGGACATGAAAGAATGCTGAATACACTCAGCAGTACTGCTATGACACAGCAGCTTGAACTAAACAGGTAGAAAGGCATGCAAGATACAGCCTTTGATCTTCCATTCTCAGAAGCACAAACATATTCAAGATACAATTTAACCAAGAAGTCACATGTGAACATCTACAGAAACAAAAATAGTCTTTCTAGTTATCTTAGTCTTAGATGGAAAATAAAAATTTCTCAATTTTTTTTTAGGTTTATTTTTAATTATTTTAATGACACTTCATTTAGAAGTTTCTCATTGTATCAAGAAAACCCAGCTGAGTTTACATATTTTTGCATCTCTATGTAACAGAATCTACCATAAAACTTCCTCTACAAAGAGGCTTTATATAAAAACCAAAAAAGGGGGATCAGCGAATTGAGGCTGCAGCTTATTACAATTAAGAGAAACTGCACATTTCTGTTTCTTCGTAATAAATAGGTAACGTTAACTGAGTTGCCCATGTCACTCAGATAATACTATCAGTATATGTGACAGCAATATCTGACATGAAAAAATGCAGATATTTTAACAGGATAGATACTTTATGGGGAAATATACAGCAAGTACTGCCAATCTAAATTGGGCATATACACCCACCTCTCTAAAAGACACCACAATCTGCAATATTTGTGTCAAAGTTGGTATTTTACCTTTCTGTTGAATTAAAAGTGCTAAGAGGTTCTCTCTTCCTACCCAAGAAGAACCAGCCTCAAGTTTCATCTGAAGTTTATGGATAGTAGGTTTGTTAGAACAGTAGGTTTGGTTTTTTGCACAAACAAAAACAAGCAGCCTAAGATGTGACAGTTCTCTAGGATGTGACTCTTCTACTTACCTGCAAAGGTGTAGTTCTCAGCAGCTAGAGAATTAGAAAGCAATTTTCTGCTCCATATTAAAAACCTACAGATAACAACATGAAAAAAGCAAAGCAAAAAAAAGTCCCATTGCTTTATTAATGTTTGGATATGGGCATTTTCTCAAGAAGGAGCATTCCATAAAGCACAAATATGAACAGCACATAGAAGTTATGAAAAGTCTCCCCAAAACCATCGAATGCAGTAAGAAAAGAATCATCTTTCCTGAGGCTAGAGCCCTAACCTGAGTGCTTATTTCTGCATTTGGCAAGCTGAGGATCTCCTAACCTTAGTGTGATATATCTACACGAAACCACTTAGAAATATGCAGAAAAGTAAAACACTCAACATGTTTAGTGAAGTAGTGAAGCATGGTTACTGGGCTTTTCCTTAAATCATTATTATTTCATTGTAATAATTTACTTATTTAAATATTAATCATGTTCAACATGCATTAAATTGTTGGGTGTTTTTTTTAAGCTGGCAGTTTTAAGGAAACTGGTAAACACACATATTGACAAACACAGGCTTATTTGAGTAAGCAGAAAAAGTTCTCTGTATCTGCCAGCAGTTCATCTTGAAAGTAACAGGGAAGCCTTTGTTTCCCTACTTTTCAGTGACAAAAAAAATCCAAAAAAGACACAATAACATGTCAGTTTTAAGATGCTGAGAAATAATCAACAACAGGTTTACTCATTAATTGCATTATCCTTTCTGTAGCAGTATATTAAAAAGAAACACCAAAAAAGGTCTTCACATTCTGCATATCGAAATTAGTGTAATTCAAGTATGAACTGTCATTTCATGCCATTAAATCAAATGCTAGTTTCTATTCATTTCTATCTATTTTGAGGCAACTCTATTTCATCTTTGGCTAAAAAAAACCTACTTTTGAGTAAAGTATTTTCATTAACCAGATACTGTGAGTGGCCTAACTTCACCTGATTAGCACCTGCAAAGCATGTCAGGACACAAATTTAACCACAGATTCTAAAGAGCGTTAGATTCACAAAGCTTTCAGAGTCCTATAAACTATCAACATCTTTCATCTTCCTGAGCTCTACTTCCGGTTGAAACAGTATAAAAGCATTTCTGCAGTTCAGCCTTTTTTGAGGCAAAACAAACAACCTCAATGGTAAAATGAGAAAGCTGAATGGCAAAGATACCTTTGCAGCATCTCATGTAGAGATTTGTCATGGGAATGAGATGCTGCAAAGGTATCTCTGGAAAGGCTTGGACTACTGAGTCCGTAAACGGATTTGACAGAAACATCTGTCAAGTAATTTTAATAATCAAACTGGACAGCTTATGTTTCACCACAAGTTCAAGAATGCAACTGACACCAGATCACTATCATCAAATGTGACTCCAAAATGAGACCTTGCTTATTTTATCTAACGCAATCTCCTGAGAGAGGACAAAAGCAGATGTTCAAGAAAAAGCACATCACAGTGCTTTGAACAGGGGCTGGACCAGATGACTTTTGAGAGATTCCATCCAAATGAACTATTCCATGATTCTGTAAAAAGGCATGCAAGCAAACAGTGATGCTTCCTTGAAATATCACTTACCTCCCCCAAAGTTTATGGTGCTAGTTGACAGAAATCTTTATTTTGACCTTTTAACAACATGCGTTCTAGTAAAGTTATAAATAGTAAACAAGAAACCATTAACAGCCAGGCCCACACACTATTAAACTCAAAATTTATTTCTCAAAAACCAAAGGCACAGACTTCAGCGAGGCACAAACTTTAAGCAAGAAATGGCTGCTTCACACTTATTTGCAGGAGGGCTATACTGACGCCTTTTAAAAGAGCTCTAAAGATGAAGAGTCAAACTGCAGGAGGCATGTAATTGGAGACCTCTTCATCTTTACAGAGAGTTGTTTTCTCCAAATTAGTACCATGTCATGATTTCAGCTACTGTCACTATGATGATCCCCCTTCTGATTTCCTACTTATCCTGCTGTCTGTATCTTTGTCTGGTCTTTGTCAGCCACTCAACACGATTTAAAAGGCACTAGAAATACAATTAGAGCATTCTACACTGTGCCCCAAAAGCAAATTACTTCTTAGAAATTAAGTTTATTTATAGAGGAAAAAAACCCAAAACAAAACCAAATAGAAAACTTCAGATGAAAGTCAAAATAGGGAAAAAGAATGAATACATATATACACACACAATGCCTAGAAGTTTGTCTTCTGATTACATAGCACAGCTGCTGCCTTGCATGGTAGTCTCAACTCCTTTCTAATTAGATAGGTATCTAAAAATGTGATGCAATTAGCTGTAGAATAAATGCATGTACTGTTACTTAAAGCAAAAGCTGTTTTTGAGTAGAACCTCAAACAGTCCAAGTATCTGCAAAGCTCATAAAATACTTCCACTGAGTCAGTTTTATTCTATTCAGCTGTCTGAATGCTTGCCATTTGACATAAGTCAACCAAAGAATAAATTCACAGTCAAATAAAAATTTGGACACTGTCCTCATTTCAAACCACAGTCAAACACTATATAAAAATCACACCTTTTTACTTACTGTATAGACTGAAATAGCTGTGATAATTCAAGCCAAATTGTTTCAATTTGAGGCATATTTAAAGCTAAAATCTGGCCCAATCATCCAGGTCTCAACTCATTTCTCTGCATTCAGTCACTAAAAAGTATCTGACCATAGAATGACTTCATTATTAAACAAGAGTGGCTAAAAGGATCAAACTGTACAGAGCAAGAACAGTATTTCAGAAGCACACAGTGTTTTTCCTTTTAAGAATTCAGTTTTTCAACCACTAGACTGTGTTAGTCTATTAAGTGGATTAGTAAGTACCGTGCATTATTGGATTAAGGACTACCTGTATTGTAGCAGAAGTGGGTATTGATCTTGCAAAATCACTGATAAAAGACATTGCCCTGCAGTGGTAATTGGCTGAGATTTTTAGTTTCAGTTACTCAGGAAGAAATAGGAGACAATATATATCCTTGAAATAATCATTCAAATAAAAATTTTACGTACTGTAAGATAACAGCAGAATAAAAACTGAAAAATTCCAGCACAACTTTACAGAATAAGTGAATGTAAAATGCTATTTTTATTGATACAGTAATCTACATATAGGAGGAGTTTTAAAAGAGCAACCAAGATCATGCTCTTCAAGGTTTGATTTTGCTGGAGTTTCACACAAGTTAATCAACAGGCCACAAATGGTGCTGCCATGGAACATAGGTGGGGTGTGGGACAAGCAGCTTCTTTTGTCCTGCTCAAACCAACCCTCTGCATCAGTTCCCTCATCCAGGCTTCAGAGTACATGGAAACAAGGTGGTTGTGATTTCATTTAAAGCTACTTCTCTCTCCATCAGAAGTTTCATATTAACAAAGTAACCTCTGCCTTCTTCAGAGCTGGGAGTATCATACACTGGACCTATATAAAGAGATTATATTATTTCTTTACATAAGTACCATTGCTGAGAGCACAGAAGAATGGTTAGTCACAAATCTGTGCAAACATCTCAAAAGGTTTCTACATTCCCCAAGTCTTTGGCCAGAAGTCTGGAGATACAAGGTTAGAATCTGGTGACCAAAATGTTCAGAAGGGACATCCCCTTAAAAATAATTACAATTAAACTTGAATATTACTTTATGTTGCTAACCTGTCAAGCAAAACACCATCACTCTTCTTCCAAGACCCAAGAAAACTTGTCTTCAGGTCCTTTAAAAAGCTCCTTCTGTTATTTTTTTTTGTGCAGTCCGATGTGAAGAGAGGATATTTTTACAGCAAGGTATTACATGAATTGCTCAAAGGGCTCTTTGATAGACTGTGCCAATGTCATGAAAAACCTTTTCTGGGATGGCAAAAAGAAAACAAACCAAATAATGTTCATCAATGGCACATGAAAATAGCTAATAAGGAAAACAGTAGGGCAACAAATAACTGGAAACGGACAAACTGTCTCATACATCAAACCAAGGAAGAACAGATGGTAAAAGAGAATTGCTGACTTTCAAGACAAAGAAGTTTACTCTCAAAAATTCTCCCTTTAAACCCTCTAACATGGGACAGAAACTTTAACAATATCCTGTCATCAGAAAAATCATGTAGATGTGAAGGCAAATTAATGGATCACAGTTTAAAACGGACAGAAAGTAAATGTTTTACAGATTTACATCATAGGGTTTAAGGAGACATTTACAGATGAAATATCAACTAGCTCTTTACCAGATTATTATATCACAGGTGAACCACTCATACCTTTCATGAGACAAACTCAGAATATTCCTGAGATTCCTCCCTACCATGCTTTTGAATACAACACATAGTATTTGTATCTTGAAAGATAGAAGACATAGGAACAATCAATGGATGTGTGCAGTGAATGCCCTATGTTACTCCATGCCACTTGATTTTAGCATCAACAACTGCTTATCTGATAATTATATACTTCAGCAGTGGTTTGTTTCACAGTTCTTCAGTTTAACACAGTGCTCATGATCCTGTACTGAAAAGTGTTCCACAGACATCCAACATCATCTTTCTACTTCAGACCACTGAATTACTATTTTTTCACTATCTTGACAATAGAAAATAGGCCCACAATTCTGGATTAGCCCATAAATTCAAAATTCAACATATAATGACCTCAGACTGCAAAACTGCTATTTTAATAGGCACTGCTGTTTGCAGTTTAAGATGTCACCTGGGAATGCTCCAGATTATTTTCAAAAAAGCAAGCTGTCACCTTACACGGAAAGCAACACCACTTCACATATCCCAGGCACTAAAACAGCATAGCCAGATGTTGTTAGAACTGACACTTGATGTTTTTATCCAGCCCACATTTATCCATGTCCTTCCATTGCATTGCTTCTTACTCTGCAGAAGGCAGAGTTTAATTCTCTTGAATCACAGACTATTTTTGCCTTTCTGAGGAAGCCTCTGCCGCATTAAACACATTTGTTTAGACTTCACAGGAGAAATTTCATGACCAGAAGGACCAGAATGATGCACTTTGTATTAACTTTGACAGACACGTGGTTCCAGTTACAAGGTATCAGCACAATTCTAGCTTAAGGTTCCATCTATGACCAAAATCAAAGCTTCACTGATATAAAGCTAGAAGTGATAGTGAAATTAGGAAACCAGGACCCTCCAAAAAAACTTTCACTTCAAGTTTAACAGAGGGAAGGAACTACACAATGGCATCATTACAAACTTAACACAACTTAAATCAACACTGACAGAAACTTAGTACCATTCCAAGGTAAGACTCTTCAGAGTTCTCAAATTTGTGCTCTTGGTAAACTACCTACAGTGAAAAATCAGGGTGAAAGGATGACAAGAACTCAAACACAAAAAAATAATCTGATGAAAAAGTCAGCTTTAGCAGTCTTTCTCCCCTCCAACCACTGATAAATCTAAATAGTCTGCCTTAATTATGGTAAATGACTGGAAAATACCATCAGATGCACCATAGGAAGTGAGAAAAAATATTATTAGAAGATATTCATTCTCTTTAATAAGAGAAATTCAAGACAAGAGTATGGTATAAACTCTAATTTATTGGTAAATGTGCTCAGAACCTCAACAGAAAAATATCCCAAACCCAAAATGAAACAGTTGCATATGACAGCCATAGTACATAAAGAAAAATAATGGAAAAGGAAGAAAAATTATGTGTTTCAAATGGACTGACAAGGAAGATCTGAACTGACTGTTGCAAAATCAGCCAGAGGGAAAACAATCATATTGAATCACATTTGATGGGTCACGTGGGCTTTACTATAACTGGATATTTAGACCACAAATACTCCATCCAAGAATATCACTTTGGTTACAATATGAACCTATACTTTAATAAAGTTGTCAGCATTTCTTGACACAGCAGGTAAGACTAACATTTTCAGCCAACAAGAAAAGAGAAGCAGTTTTAAACACTTACAGCATATTTATCGATAAAAAAACTGATTCCTACTTTGAATTTCGCCCTAGGCTTGTAGCAATGATGGCTTCAAAATCCAGTGCTGCAGTATTGTGGCACCTGATTATCCAGGGCTAAGGAACTGGAAACAGTATTAATGTGACTTCTAACAGGTCACTGCTTACAAGACACGCAACATTTAGTTCACAACCTACCCATGCACATGACAGCTCAGGACAATCTGTTGAGTAGCACCAAACAAGTGCCAGCCACCTGATAATTTAAGAAATAAAACCTATCCATTAGTTTGGTACCTTCTCTAAGAAGAGTTCCCGTTCACACATTACTAATTATCCTTACTCTAGTATCAAAATGCCAGACCCATTCATTTCAACTAAATTGTGACCTCAAAACCTGTCATCAACAGGAACAAGGACCAGGTTCAAATGCTGATCTCACCATAATGAACAAGCTTACTGCAAAAAATTAAGTATCACCAGCGTAACTGTGTGTTTGTGTGCATGTGCAGACGTATCTGAACATGTAAAATCAACAAGCACATTTTTATTTAGAAATAAACCAGGAAACTGGTAAGGTAGGAGAAGAAAAAAAACCACCTGGAACAAAAATATTTATGCGGTTAGGAACACAGCACAAATGGCCTGAAGGCAGCTAATACTGTGACAGGATTGATTATGTAGGGAGCCACCGAAAAAACCCACAGAGCTTCAAAAGTGAAGATGACACCTACACAATGCAGAGCACAGTCTCTCATTAGATGGTTTTAATGAAATTTCCTGAATTCATCTATTAGAGACCCACTAAAATAATTCCCAGCATTTGTTATGAGACTGACAAGAAAATGATATATGGAATAGAAAAAAGAAAATCTTTGCAACAGAATCATCATTTTTTTAAAAAAACAAAAGCCATTTAGATTACAGGCAGATTTTTGCCAAATTATGAGTTCACATCCACTTGGAACACTTGGAAGTAGAAGTCTCTTCCCACAAGAACCTCTGCCAGTAAACAAAGAATTTTAATAGAAAAATTAGGATCTGACCAAAATACTGGCATATGAGAAACAGACCAGTTACATTTACAGACAATCAATATACTAATACTCAGTACTTAAGGTTAGTTGTCAGAACTTGAGTCATGTAACAGCAAGTATCCAATAAGAAGTACCTTACTGTAGTTGGCTTTCATATAATCTACTCAAGAAGCTTTGCATCCAAACACTTAATAAGAAAATAAAAATCCAAAGGCTCTTTAGGAGTTATCCAGTAAGCACTACAATTCAAATAATGTTGTAATTGCAAACAATTAAAAAATGAGAATTGAAGACCAATCCTATTAAATGCCAACTTTAGTTCTGTTCATTAGAATCTTTAAGCTACTGCAGGGAGGAAAATGTTTAAAATGAGCTTAACAAAAATTAAGATCAGGGGGTTTTTTCCTACTGAGTGATCAAAAGCCACTATGCTGTAAGCAACTTGTGAAAGTATTTGAAAAGCTATAGTTTCTAGATAAGCTCAAACAGGTAGATTAACCGAATTTCATTGACAATAAGTTTCAAGAATAATACACTGTAAAAATGTTTCTCTTCTCCATCAGGTTTTAGACTTTGTGCAGGTTTCTTTCCCCAGCACTAGAAAAAGGAAGAGGAAAACTCCACAAAAGAGGTAAGAGCAGCAAGTTTGTTGCCAACTGTAGTTCACTGCATTACAAAAGAAAGAGGAGAGGAAAAAAAATAAGAAAAAATCCATCCATAAACCAACAAAAAAGTATGAGAGAAGATTTTCTAACTGAAGCCAACTATTCATATGAATATATACTTCAAACTCCCATCTGAAAGTGGAAAATCATGTAGACCAGTAAACTCTCTGTTAGGTTACTGATCTTTCAGATCTTGAAGAAACACTTATTTCTTCATGCAAGATTTTTGGAGTTCATCTATTCTGCCCTCTCAAAAAAATTTTATTAACCTCTTTTCACAAAAAAAACGTGACAGGCTATTGATGAGGCATTACTCCAAAACAGAGATTGCTCCAGAGGAGCATGTCATCTCTAGGCATGCACTGGCTGCATTCTGAGTTCCACCAGTTTTCAATTTCCTTGGGTTTTACCTCTGCCAATTCTCCTACATTCAACCTATTTTGCTTTGGCATCCCTATCAGGTACATGTTGAAGTACTCAGCCATCAATTTTTATACTTTGTAGGCATCATCAGTGGAACACAATAAATTACTTCTTTAAAGAATTCTGTAACCTTAAAAACACTCTTTTCTATATCTATACTTCATAGAAACCTCATAATCCTGTCAACAGAATCCCTGCAACTTAATTTTATTTATGTAGTTTTCCAAAGGAGCTATATCTACTACACCACAACAGCTGAACCCAGACTTCAACATTTCTTTATAGAAAAAGTACCCTGAGAACTGGAAGAGTGCTGTCTAACCCAGCCCACAGGCACAGCAGTACCAGACAGGCAGTCGCCATGAAAGTAGCCCAAAACAGGCTGCAGCCAAAGACGTACAATGGCACACAGGACAGTTTTCAGAGAATGAGAGAACTAGAGGAATTCAGGTATTCTGAAGAAGCGAACTTACAGGGGAAAAGGAGGCAGGACACATGCAAGAAATCTTGCTAGTTCTTTTCCATCACATGCTCCTTCTCTGAAGGAAAAAAAAAAAAGAAAAAAAAAAAAAAAAAAAAAAAAAAAAAAAGAAAAAAAAAAAAAAAAACCAAAAAGGACTCTACTCCAGTCCTGTACACGAGATTGTACTCCCCTGACTGTATGCACAAGGCACTGTACACTCAGCAATGGCAGTTCGTGGATTCTAAACTGCCAGGTCACACCAAAGGACAAACACCTACTCAGATACCATCGTAGTAGAGACACACAACTGAAACTTTAACTAGGAGCATTTCAAATCACAGCAGATCAACAAGAACCGGCAACATCCTGAGACAGTTCCTACTCAGTTGTACTGCCCACCCACACGCTGCTTTTCATTTACTTATTCCTCCTATCCTGCAATAAATGATTTTGTTCCTGGCATTAAAATTGAGTGAGAGTGAAGAATACATATCTGTGAGTAGCTGAGTCTCTTGGTAGCACTGGTTGTCTTGATAAATAAACTGCTCCAGAAAGGGAACAAGTGAAGAGGGTAATTCTAATCAGAACACGATGCATCAGCAGAAGATACCAGTATTAAACCAGTCCAAGCCTTCTTCAGTGAATGTTAATAGTGGTGAACAATGAAATCAGGGTGTGCTGCTTCTTTAATGTAACTTCAAGTCTTGCAAAATACAGTTCTTTTCTTTGCATCCATGCCAAAAAACCATGTTTAAACCAAAACACTTGAGCGTGCATATAATTACAAATGAAGCACTCCAACAATATTGCATGGCATTTTCCTTTAAGTTGTAATCTACAGGTGATCTACAAGGCTAAAGCGACAATTTGAAAACAAAACCGACAATTTACTATAGAAGATGTTTCAAAACAGCTTTCCAAGTCAAAGCTACCAAACAGTTGCTCAAGAACTAGGAACTGCATAGAAAAGTCCTCTGGAAAGCCACTGAACTGTAAGTGTTCTGTACTTTGGAAATCAGGTGACTTTAAAAAAAATAAAACCTACATGTCCAACTTCTAATGCGAACTCATGAAGCCTGAACACTTTGAAATATGTATCTCTAGGAAAAGTCACCACAGACATACATTAGTAAGTACATAAAGTCCATAGGAGAAAAGAATTTTTAAAAATTATTACTTTGTTATCTACTTGGGTGTTGGTTCAAATCACGTTGCCAGCGCCATTTCAATACAAGAAAAACAAAAGAGGGATTTCCTGACTCAGTGCTTAGAAGGAAGATACACTGAAAAGTAACTATTTGTTCCACACCTCATACACACTAAAACAAAAACACACACCCACTACTTAAGCAAGTGTAATTATACTAATAAACAGACAGAACTGCAATTCCACAATTAAGACTTTCTTTAATTGAGAGTTACTAACCACGGTATTACTTCTGGAAGTTTTCTTTTCTAAAGCATCTGACTTAAACATGTACTTTCTTCCAAAAAGTACAAACCATACAGCAGAGAAATACAGAGAATACTCTTCGGATTTCAGACAGACTAAATATTTATGTAAGGTTCTCAAGTGTTTCAGCAACTATCTTCTACATGAAGAGATTACACAAGAGTATGAAGGAAGCAGGCTACCAAGGCAAACTTGACATTTTTTCCACTGCTGAGCTTTAATGCTTCAGATGTAGACTTAGTTGCTTTAAACCACTGCTTAAATGTCTTACTTTGAAAGCCATCAAGAATGGAGCTCAGTTAAATGCATATTTCTGCCCACTTTGTTATATCCTCAGAGGAGGTGCATGTGAGTTTTTATTCTGCAAAATCAACTTGTTGCAAAAGCAGCATGATTGAAACTACTACTTGAGAATAACTAACATGAAATTGTCTCATGAAGATTAAAGACAAATCAACGAAAACTGATTAATAAGGAAAACAGAGGGCTATCTCAGTCTTCAGTTTCTCAAGGAAAGTTTATAAACACTAACAAAAGAACCAATACAACTTAGAGAAAACAAACACAGTTTGAGATAGAAATGTCAAAATGTTTATTATGGCTAAATAATACAGAGTAACACCAGTTTCTATTAAGGTTTACTTTTCAATGATTCTTAAAACATTTAATACAAAAAAGGTATTTTGACATCCACTTTTTATACCTGTATGTGTGCAGTTCATAATCACTTCAGCCCTTAGTTATATTTAATATAAACATGTAACACCTGGAAATCAGCAACTACATTTAGAGAAAAGAGCTCACTAACATTACAAGCCTCACATTAATCCTACCAAGTACTGACTCAAAAGAGCAAGTTACACTGTCCACATCAGTCCAAAGCAATGCCACCAACCAACTTAGCTCAGATAAGGAGGAGAAAACCTGTTCCAGAAACCATTCTCTAGGCTATTCAACAACTCGGCCTTATGCATGCCCACATTTAAATGCCTACTCTCCAACTTCACTGGCACAAAGAAGAGCAGGAAGTCACCACAGACTGCTATGGGGCAGCTCCATCAACTCCAGGGCAATGACAGTAACTGGGGAAATACGCATTTCATGGAGGACATTCACACTTTAGGCACAGGAAATGTTCTGCAAAACTCATCTACTTCCCTGCAAAAATTCTTACTGGAAACATCAGATCTGTTTGATGCTATACTTCCTACTTGCTCAATCATAAAAATCTTACACTGTTAAACTGAAAACAGAATTGTTTCTACAGCAGTAGAAACACACGACAGCACAGCCATACTGGCAAATCCCCCCCAAACACTGCTCCGGTGAATACTCATGCTACAGATTCCAAAGACAAAAAAGCCAGATGTAACACTATGCACATCTATTAAGTTTAACTGATAATTCCAGACTAATTGTACAACGGGAAAACAGTTTCTATACAAATGCATTAGCCACGATATCAAGCCTCATGGACACCTGAAAATAGCTGGACACAGAGATCACAGATCCCAAACATGATTTGTTCTCTTCATTATACCTGTTTAGCAACCATAAGCATTGTTTTGCTCTTTCTTCCTTTCAGAACAAATGGGTAACACACTGACACTGAGTACCTCCAAACAAAGCATAGCCAGCAGATCAGTAGTTGTGCAATCTGCAACAAAAGGTAGCCATGCACACATGACTCTTAGTAGTAGAAAGAGCAAGAGAATGTTTTTTATAATCTCCAAGAGATATAATACATCCAGTATTCTTATTTTTCCAGCAGTGACCATACACAGATAAGCACTACATTCTAACTTTTAAACTCTACCAAGCAGACTATAGATAATTCCATTTACTATTACAGAATTGTATCATTATGTCAGCTAAAGACTACACACCAAGTCACACCACACTACTTCACAGGATGAATACAGCAATAAATAATTACAATTCTAGCAATCTACTTGCAGATTATATTACAGTGTTTACCAACACAAGTGATCAGTAATACAAGAACTATTTCATCTTCATATTTAAAAACACATTTTTTCACGGCATACTATTACCAGGCACTTAATTTTGAAACAAAATAATTTCTCTACCCCACCCCTTCTCAAATGTCCCCAGAGTACCAAAAGATCAGCCACCATTTTGTTTAAACACTCACTGTCAAGTATCTGATTTCTATACTTGGGGATCAAAAGAAGAGAATTAGTGGGTTTTTTAATTTAGGAAAATACTGCCACGTCTCCTAGTAAGCTTCCAGACAGTGGCACAAATTTCCATGCAAACAAGTGAAGTCTCAGTAATAAGCACAAAAATAGTAAAACTAGTCAACATCTCATCTTCAATCTAATTTTGGACCAATTTTTCTTCTTGAGGGTCACAATCTTCTACAGCTTTCCTAAATATAATTGCTTTAAACTATACTACAAGGTAATTTTACAGACTTTCTCCAGTTCTAACACATCCCTACATCTACCACTTATGAAGACAGTTTCATCCCTCCCTCCTTCTTCTTACCTATCTGTAGATAGCAGAAAACCAAATTTTACTTTAGACTTAGCAGTTTTGTACCAAATAATGATATGTACTTGGATGCTAGACTATAAAGGAACCTGTCATCAAGTTCCATAAGAAAAATTTTAAAATTCTAGCTCACTTTCGTAATGAAGAGATCTACAATGAGCTTTCACCAATTTGCCCTTGATTTCTAATTCTGTCAACAGTATTATTATGTTACATGTGACATGTACATAAAGTCTGCACAAGATATCCATTGTGCTGATGACAAAGCAAAGGACTATCAAGCTAGCCAAATTACAAAAGATAAAGCCAGATAACAAAGTGACAGATGGCTATTATAAAACACTTCTTAAACTATTAGTATTATTTTGCTCATTAGCATGTCAAAACAGGGTCACATACCCAGTAGCGTCAGTTACACACAAATGTACCCAACTTTACTAACAGTCTATTATCATAAAAGTACTCAAAAGAGCAAGAAAAAATAAAGACATGAGATGTCCTAGCAGGAAAGATGACAAATTTGGGTCATCACTGAAGCCTAAATGAACTGTTCTGAATGGTATTACTCATTCCTACTAAGGATAATTTCCTATTTTCTGTAGTCCATAGGGAACAAACTGTTTACATTTGGTTTTCTTTGCAACCAAACAAACTAGAAAGGTTTGTTTAAATAAAGCTTTGATTTTTGGTCTGTGGCCACAGAAATGCAGGATATACAGGATCCTACTGCCTGGTTATGTACAAGGTTTGCTGTGTTGCACTCAACCACAAAACCAGCTCTTTTTTATTCAAATGAAAATCAAGTTCAAATTACTTCTGTCATACTTGCAAGTAGCATTTTAGACAAGATCCACACCAAACTGCTTTCTTACGACTGTACGAACTGTACAGTTCTCATAATTTACTCATCTCCTCACCAACTTGCAGACCAGACATGTTCTTTTTAATCAACCTAGATTTATCAGTCTAGCAGGGGAAGATCCATGTTTTCTCATGAGATCATGCAAAACATACTTACATCATTATCACAGATTTTAAGAACTATGTCAAAACATTTCTAATGATCAACACTCAAAACAAAGAAACAAACTTACCTACTACCATGAGAGTGAATTCAAAACCTCTCTTCACAGACTTTCGGTAAACTTGATTTGGAAGATTTGCAAACCCCACATATCCTTCAAGGTTCTTCTGTTGCTAAAGCAAGAGATATTCAGGAAAGAAAAAGTTAAAAGGAAAGCACGTAATTTCTTAGTTGGCTTGTATTCTTAGTTATTGAAACGTTCACTTCATTTTCACATTTGTAGAAAAGTGCTATCTACCCAACCTCTGAACAACCCAAGCTGTCTACATTCAAGGCAGTGAAATGAACTGCAACAAAAAATAAGAAAAAAAAATTTTTTTGACTGGATAGCCAAAAAAAATAGCACAGAAAGTCAACTATACAAAGAGTATTTTGAGCAAATACAATTGTCGTATTATGACTGTTTGTACAGGCACAAAAGTGTGCACGTGCAAACAAATTAAAACAATCAACTTGTTACCAATGCCCATTTGAAAGACAGGCCAGCAGTATGAATGCACCTTTCCTGTACTTCCAAGTCATGGTGGTACTGCCTCAGCATGATGGGAACCAACCTGACACCTCTGCTTCTGAGTCACACATCTGGAGGCCTTCACATTAAACCCAGACCTACGCTAAAGCAGCATGCCTTGCAACAAACTCTCCATAAAGGCAAAACTTCAGCTGCCTTGTACTCTGAAAAACCTACCCAAAGTAGTGCCTACTGGGAAACAAGGGAAGAATTTTGGATGTTAGCCATTACTTCTTCCCACCACACTACTGAAAATGCTGGAGGTGCTTAAAATGCCTCCTCTTCACTGTACTAGACCCAGCAATCTTTCAAAGATCAACTCTGCTACCTTTGCACTACTCTTCCAGCACAATCCTGCAACTGTTTGTTTATTAATGCAGCAGGTCTGAGGATTGTCTTATGAGATTGGACAGTTCAGACATTTTCCAAAGAATCTGAAAACACTTTCTTGAGACAAACGTCTACTTAAAGCAACACAAGGCAATGCTTGTCATGGAGCAATGATTTCAGCCTTTAGGCTTTATGTCCATGCGAAGTTGAGAGGATGTCATGTGATGATGATACTGCCTCAGTTTCAGAGTTTAAGAGAGCTGTATATATCCACACAGAAGAAGTCCTGTCTACAAGTTTAAATTCCACTCCCTAAAATTATCTTCATGAGCATAGAGGAATTCTAAAAAATAATTTGTAAAAAAATTTTTTATTACAGGCTCTATTGCCTCAGAACTTCTCTGTATGGGATACAGTATGGTTAATTTAAGTTTGGTATATGGTTGACTCAAGCTTATTTTGAAATTTTTTCTTTCTAAAACTGACAGAGTAAGCAATGCAGCAATAACTCATAGAATTTTCAAATAAAAAAATTTTGTTTAACTAAAGCAAGGATATAAAACCACTATTACCTTTGAAGTATTGAATGCAAGAAGAACTAACCTCTTGGCAATCCAACAGCACTAGTCAATGAATGGACTCTCTGCTTTAAGCCACACAACTGATTTCTCCATTTGGCAGATACACTATTAATCTCAAACAAAGCTACACCACTGCAAAGATTAAGTTAGAGGTTCAAATTTAAATATACAGAATGCAACAAATGTTATTACTTCTCTAGATGTAGGAATCTTTGCATCGTGTCATCAAAGAGCTTTTTTAAAGCAGTTTTTTTTTCAATATAGCCTTTGGTGCAGCTATAATCTCATCTGAAAGGTTTTAAAATATTTTAAAAATCAGCTAGGAATTTAAAATCCAAATATTTGTTTTAATCTTCCAATCTATTACTACATGTAAGGAATGGAATTTATCACAATCTAAAGCCCTAAGCAGAAGCCAATGTTTCAGAGATATTACATGACATGCAGGTCAGTGCTTTTTAAGATATTAAAGAGCTGCTTAACAGCGCAGGTCCTTGATAACCATTAAGGATATGGAACTGCTATTCATCCTACCACATATTAAATATGTAATCACAGTCAGACACTCCTAATAGTTCTATTTGTCAACCACCTGCATTTTTCAGTATCTACATAGCTTTTAATGAGTGTCACGCTTACCAGAAACAGCTCACCCCCTCGTTAGCGAATTCTTTTGTTTAAAAGAATGGGTTTCCATATAATTCTTGTCTTGAACTAAAGTTATTTCTTTTCCCTTCCTCCTTATATAGACCTCCACATTTAGGATAGTTCTACTCCTAAGAACTTTTAGATCACTGAGTATGAAACGCTAAAAAAGAACAGATGGGATTTTTTGGGTTGTTTGCTCTATTAAGTGGGTCTACAGTAATTACACCCACAATTTTAGATAATGAAATATAAAGGGTACTAACCAGAAAGATCAAGATATACTGGACATTAATGCTATGTTTAATGTGAGCATTTGTCATCAATAGGAAAGAGCCTTTTAAAAAACTGCAGCTGGATGCCAGAGTCAGATTTCTGGTATACCAACTCAAACTGAAGATTTCAACATACTGGTTTTTAAATGGTTATATTTGTTCATAACATGCTACTTCTAAAGAGACCAAAACAAATTAGGAATTGAGTTTCTTTAATTCCTGCAACAGATTTTAAAAGAACTCAGTACCTTTTTTGTAAAAGAATTGACTTCCACTGTGTTGAACATGGTGCCAAATGAGATCTCATGTTTCTAATACTTATACCTTCCCCTTAACTTTCATCCCCTCCTGATTTTCAACCAGCTGCTACCTAAGCTCAATTTTAGTTAATCTACTAAAAAACTAGTGCTGCTTCTATTTCCACATTAGCTGTAAAACATCCGCACCAAAGTAATACTTACAGCTACTTTGTAAACAACACATTTCCAACATTTTCAGGATCGAAGATGTCAATAGAATACATCCAGAAGTAGTCCAGTAAAATGATGAATTTGAACCATAGCAGCGAGTCCATACAGGTGCAGCCGCAATCCAGAGAAGAAACAGGGGCAGTGTGAGAAAGAAAAGAGAAAGTTACTTACATTTGATCAAAGTAACCCACAATATTTTCCATCTAGTATGCTCAGTATACAACATTTTAAGCAGAATCACAGAACGGTTTGGTTTGGAAGGGATCTTGAGGAACATTGGCTTCTCAACCCCCAGTCACGGGCACGAACACCTTCCGTTAGATCAGTCTGCTCTAAGCCCCATCCCACCTGACCTTGAACTCTTCCAGGGATGGGGCATCCACAATTCCTCTGGACAACTGGTTCCAGTGCCTCACCACCCTCACAATAAAGAATTTCTTCCTAATAGCTAATCTGAACCTATCCTCTGTCAGTTTAAGGCCATTCCCCCTTGTCCTCTCACTTCATGCCTTTGTTAAAATTCCCTCTTCAGTCTTCTTGTAGGTCTCCTTAATTTACTTTGTTAGTAACCTTAATTTACTTTGGATTATACATAAAACAACCTTTCATGGTAATATACTACATGAACTCCAGACATTTAATGAGCAATACAGGTAGTTATACAATAGCTCTTTTTACTTCAGTTATTCAACATGGTTTTTGTTTGCCATACACTATCTGAACCTGCAATGGGTTCAAGAGTGTTTCTTCTTCTGAGGTGTTCACCAGAATACATAATCTCATTTCACCACACTACTCCATAGTATTTTAGTGTGGAAAAGGTAGAAAGAGCAAAGTCATCATCACAGCAAATGTCTCCCAGGATTCTGTATTTCTAAGTCACTTTATAC
The DNA here is from genome assembly GCF_017639235.1 of Corvus kubaryi. Lineage (NCBI taxonomy): Eukaryota > Metazoa > Chordata > Aves > Passeriformes > Corvidae > Corvus > Corvus kubaryi. Next base: position 12,136,846 of record NW_024581137.1, read on the forward strand.
ATTCAGTGAACAGCACTGATTCACTTCATTTGCAGCACTGAGCACTACAGCACTGTTGCAACCTTGGGCACAACTGTCATGGTTCAACAGCCAGAAAATAAAGAACAAAGTAGGGTGCACAAGTTACAGTGTCTGTTCAACAACATCTAACTCTGTGCATGACAAGAGGTCTACAACAGTTCTCCAACGCACCACTTACAATACCTTAACTACAAAGCTGTATCACAAAGATCCTTTAAGTTTGTTTGTCACTAAACATCTTCCCACGCTTGAGTATTTCAAGATATTGATACCAAAAAATAAGTGAAAAAAAAAATCTTTATAGCAGATCTGGCCAGCAGTTAAGATGCTTCTGCACCTTAACATCTAATTTTTTAATCAATCCCCTAGTCCCAGAGTCTGAACCCATTTTTAGAAAATTTACACTGTGATGGAGACTGCAGATCAAAGTGGCACTGAAGTCCCCTTCTGCTTTTCTACCTAATGCAATATAAGCCCTCTGTTTTTACAGCTCACTTCATGTTCTATCAGCATCCAGAGCCGTAACAGCTCAGCACATTGGGTACGCTGCTGCTGCACTCTTCTGAGAGGACAAAAAAAGCAAAGCACTGCTGATCAATGCCAGTCCTTCTCTGTGCCCTGCAGAAGGGTGGCACAAGATGCTCTGGAAGGAAGGCAGATGCATATGCAGCAGAAATGGAGCATGCTGTACAAGCTGGAATACAACTGATAACTGCAAATCCTGCGGCAGTCCCAGTACTCAAAGATTTTAATATCAGCCACCTTAAGTACTATATTACTATCAGGTATCATGTTGCACATCACTGCTTTCATCTGCGAAACAAGGTAACATTGTCAAGCACTAATTCACCAAGCACACAGAAGGGCCTCCTTCACCAGACAAAAGCAGTACTGTTTCAAAACCTATCATCCAGCAAGAACAGGCACATGGGTCACACCAAAGTTGCTGCCTTCAACAGTGGCCAGAAACATACATCTAAGGTAGCACATACAGCAGGATAAACAGAGCAGTGTTTCTCTAAACACCTCCACAGTCACCAAAGATCTATCTCACAAGCATTTAAGATGGGGTTATTTCTTCACTTAAACAGCATTTGACCAATTTCTCTTCCACGCACATTCTTCTTATCATCACAAAAAACAGCATCCACAAGAGTCCCTGTAGCAAGCACTCCCTCTGTACATTGTTAAAAAGGAGGACTTTATCATTTCAAAATTACATCCTGTTAGCTTAACTGCTGAACAGTAGTATCTTCATTGGAAAATAGCCCCAATCATCCATCATACTGCATATAAAAGAAGCCATTTCATGTCTCCTGCTGCTCTTATGTAACTCTAGCTCTGTACTCTTCTGGAGAGGCCAGGGCAAGAGCTGCACACACAGTATCCAAGAGGCAAAACACTCACAGATCCAATGTCTGATCATGTGCTATCTCTTACTCTCTGATCCTTTCTTACCAATTCCCAACATGTAACGAGTACTGAGCTGATGACACTGAACTGTACACAAGACCTCACTCCTGAGCTTTAAAAAATGTTCACAGCTTATCACTGAACATGCAGCACAGCAGTCCATATCTATCACTTTACATTCACTCATGCTGCATTCCAGCTATTATTTTATATCAAGTCTTCTAATATTTGTATGTTCTTGTAGTTGTCAGCCATCTCGGATCTAAGCTAGCACAAACGAAGGCAAGCCATACAATTATCAATTTGGCCTTAGCTGACTTCCAATGCATCCACTCTGTGTACTCCATGTTGCTTTAATGGAAGTTTCCCTCAAGCAAAATGTCACAGCCTGCATAAACCAGCTGCATAGCTGGTATTTTTGGATCCATCATCTGAATCAATGAATTAACAGTCAGAAGCAAACTGCTCTAACTATGCAAATGAGTGAAAAGAGAAACAAGGCATCAGTGGCTTCCCAAGCAGTTCTAAGGGAGAACACTGATAAAAAAAAAACAAACTTTTTTTTTTTTAAATACGTCTATCATCTTTATCATTGCCCAGACACTGTAATTTACATTTCTCCTTTATTCTCGGATGATTGCGTCCAGGAATGCTAAATTTAAAGTCATTCTTCAGGTATTACCATCTGGGCCAAAAGATGACAGTCTCTGGCCTAAGGTCCTGTACCTGACAAAAGAGCATACCTTATCCTTCTGATCAAGAGGAGATGGACTTCCAAGGTGAGCTAAAGCCATTTTTTACCTCTGTGATGTGCAACCTGACAGTTCAGCTCACACTCAACACGCTTAAGTGCAGCTGCTGTGCACTGGTAGCAACCAGCAGCCTGTACTATGATGTTATGAAAACTCTTCAAGGGTTTATGACATAGCCAAACTAGCCGCAAATATTAATGAAGACAGATGGAGAGAAAAGAGAAGACCAAACAGAAAAGCAGTGTGACATCGGGGAGTCACTGTCCTTTCCAAGCAAAGCTGGCTTTAGCACTACTCAATCAACTTGTTCTAAGAGAAAGAAATACTTTTTTTTCCTCCAGTGACCTCCTAGGGAATACTGTTTTTTAAAGTACCCAGAAGCATCACAGAAAACCCAAAAATTGTTGAAATCTGACCACAACATAAAATATTAAAAAGGGAAGATATCTCCTACATTTGGCATATGATAGCAGTGTTTGTTGTCATCAGCAATGAAAAGATGGTCATTTCAAACTCATTTCACACAGCTGGAACCAGGAGCACCTTCTGAACACAGTATTTTTTTCTACAATTTACATTTGTTATGGTGTCAATTTATTCTGATAAGGTATCTAGATGTAGGGCAAGTTTTCTTCATACACAGTTTACTTTGAAAATATGTCAGTGCTGCTAAAACACAAGAATTTGCACCTGCTCTAACAATGATTTCAGTAATTAAAATAATCTTTTTAGAACTTTTAGCTAAATTTCTGCAAACTCTTTAGCCACAGTATTTCTATGCAATGTCCTACTACCATGCTGTGAGTGACCAGTTTGATAGGTTCCTAGTTTTAGGCAGAAAGACTATAAACACTGTTTACTTCTATTTCCTCCACTATCCCTGACATGGCAACTTTTTATTGTCTTCTTTCTAACATTGCTAGTTGTTTGAAGTCTCTACATCAATAAAGAGAAGCCCCCCAAACTTGCAAGAAGGCCTTACTAACATCTTCAAAACTCCTTTAAATTTTCTACAGTTTATCAAACTTTGCATTTTTTTCACTTCTCAATATGGAGGTAATACATAAAGAAAACAAGTGAGACATCTTCCTATCTTGTCCTCCCACATCCCAGAGACAGACGGCAACTGCACATCTTGCAACTTACAGTTTTTGTTACTGCATTCTTAAAATAGAGGCTTCAGGTAGCAGTATTTAGTGTAATAATGCTCCTACAATCCATGAGCACTTGTTAAGACAATATGTAGTACCTCAGCTTTGACTTTTTTCTCTACAAAAATCCTTAAGATAAACACAATCCATATTAAAAAAAACAACCAACAGAAAAAAAACCAAACAACAAAAGAACAAAGTATGGAAATAACAATATAAAAGGGAAACTCATCAGATCTATTTGCAAAGTTAAACTTAAACTGAACATCTATGAACACGTTTTGTCCTTTCATTATTCAGAGTAAAGTAAAAATATTTGCTGGATCAGTAACATCTGCTGTAATCTGCATGATGGCAGTCTAGCACTGATGGAAAGGAAATGAGCACTTCTATTCCCTCAAACAGACATCAGCTGCAGTCTTCCTTTGCAAGACAACAACTTGATTTCCGAGTGTGAACTGAGGGTACGGCCTACATTAGAGAAAACAAAAAAAATATTTTCATAAAGGATTGATAAAAAAGAAAATCCTTTCAATGCATAACCACAAATAAGAAATGAGGATCTCTTTCAGTGTCTAGCAGCAATCTGAATAAGTCAATAATTAATAACTTCAAGCACTGATCCGCTGAATGCACTAATTCAACTGTTCCTCAAAATGTCACTAGGCATAGTGAGTGAGTACAAGTGAAGAACGAGCTTCAGGATTCTCTCTTTTTTCCATACCAGACACTATCATTTGGTTTATTAAAAATAGTGCTAAAACATGTGTGATGTCTAAGAGCAAAAGGATTCTGCAAGAAGGATTCTGCACTGTAAAGACCAGAGAGTAGACAGCATAACCTGTCTGTTGAGCTGGGCGCAGCAGCATATCCAGGAGGAAAGCAGAAAACTCCAAAGGAAAACCAACAGGATGTAGCAGGCACACTGCTAAGCCTTAAGTTGTCTACTAAAAAGAAATCTGAGAGACTTCAGAGCCAGTGTACAATAAACGTGCACAGCAACTATAGCCAACACAGCCAGTGCTGCACTTCTTTGGGCAGCCAAAGTGCAAGAAAGCAGACAACTACAGAAAAATGAAGCCAGTTAAGTATTTAGAAAAATAAAACTAATTATAGATAAATGGGGGGAGTGAAGGGGCAGAGAGGGAGGAAGGTTATCCAACTATAAAAGCAGGCCTGTATAACTAAAACATACAATATTAAAAGTTCTACCCATGATGACCCTACAAAATATTCAGGCCAGCCACACATGTTGACAACTGTTTTGTAATATTTCAACCTCCACTGGAATTAGCTATACAATGAATTCCTGGAAAATAAGGTAAACCATTTTTGCAATTTAAATGAAATTTTTAAGTACAAGAATACAGTTTCAAAGCTTCTTGAGTTTTTGTGCATTTTCCCCTTTATTCTGGCTTTAAAAAAACCCTCAGTTCGCCTGCAGAGAGCAGCACATAAACCACCATCAGACAGCAACTTGCATCCAACTGAAATGACCAACTCGGAATCGCATTTGACAGTGAAGTGACCGATTATCTTCCACTCTATAAAGTAGGGGTCGAAATGAAATGGCAGCTGGGGACCTGGTGTCAAGAACAGCATCAGATCATGCATCAACCACACATCACTCGGTGCATCGATCACCACTGTTAACCTCCTTATCTCCTCCTCCTCAGTTTTGCTATCCTTGAATGTTTATTCCAATACAAACACTGAACCAAGGGCTCAAGATGAAAGCTACAAAAGAAAAAGAAATTTAAAAAACCGAACCAAACTAACTGTGGAAGATCCCTGGATACAAAGCCTCCAAGGCAAAAAACCACACTAAACACAAACAACCAACTCCAACAAGAATGAAAACGAACTATCCGTTATTACACTTCATATTTAACATGTTTCTTGCCTATTTAGCTTGCGGATATTTCCCAAAAGACATATAAATAAAAGATTTTAAATTAATTTAAAAAATAACAAACCCCAAACCAAAAAAACCCCCCAACAACCAATACCAAAATGGTGGCACCTTCCAGTTTTATCTCACACTATTTTCATCTCCTATGACATCAACTAAACCATGGGTTTGAAAAGAGCCATCTTTAGGGAAATGGAAATTCTCCCCCAAGTAAATTAGTGCCTCTTACATGGAGACCATTTCAAGAGTCTCACTTAGCACTGGAAACACAGTAGGAAAAAAGCAACAAAGCACAGTAAGTATTAAGAAACATAGTAACATGTCATGCTTTGACATATCCTTTTCACCTAAGTCACTGCCAAGCATTTTTCAGTTCCTTCAGGTTCACCTTAACACCGCATTTTCCTTCAAAATTTGCATACAGCTCGATCAGTTAACTCAAAGATTCAGCAGGTGGTGATCAAAAAACCAAAAAAGAAAAAAAAAACTCCAAAACCTCAAGAACAAGCCCAAACTGATTCCCACACCAAATCCCTGGGTGAAGCAGCAGCAACAGCACAGGCATCTCATATATGCCCAAGCACAGAAGTCAATTGCTCAGAAGAGCAGATTGCTGCAATCCAACTGGCAGTATTTCAACCAAGGCACTCTGAAAAAGGCATTTGCAGGTGTGCACTTTGCACTTCCTTCTGTTTGATGCCTTGAATCCTCAGAGAAATGAACTCCCCAGCAGCACATCCCATTCTCCCTCCTCATCAAGCAGCTGTAAGGATGGCAGGACAAGAAATTGCATTATTACATTTCTAGCCCAAAGGGCTACTATCAGATCTAGTAAAATTTCTTGAACATGTAGGTGCAGAAATGCTAATGAGAGGTGAATCATTCATGCAAAAATACTCAAGTACATTCAACATAGTCTAAATGAAGCATGTTCCCCTTAAAGAGACAAATTACAGTATTTCATCCTGATTCTTCTGTTAACGTGGACAATTCTCATTTGAAAAGTAACTAGGGTGAAGGGCTTTTACCATACATTTCTGTAGAGCGGATGCAACTCATTCCAATATGGAAGTCATCTCTTTTCTGTATATTCATATTTTCCTATATTAGTATCTATGCTTAACTCCTTACCCTCTGCCATAGAGAAGCTTTCAGAAGTCCTGCAGGTTTCACCAAAACAGACATTTCGAGCTAAAATTCTAAGGCACATAACCCTGTCCCTTGTTTTTTGAAGTTTACTGCAGTTTTGTGCAGTAGCAAACTACCACCACAGAACAGTGAAACACAAATACTTCTGAAAACACCAACTCCTCCATCTCAAACAATTTCTTTGGACAAAATTAAAACATATCTTGCGACTATCTCAATTAGCAAGGTGTCACCAATGAATCGTTTAAAAATGTATTTTATGAAAAGAAGCATAGTGCTAGTTTAAAGTTAAGTTACAGTATTTATTATGACTTGAAGCAGGGTAGGTATTTCTCCACAGCACCCATTTTCCCCCCATGAGAGCATATTTTAATGACACCAAAATACAGAATTGAGGCTTTTTAATTATAAATTGAGTTTTCATGATATGCTGAAATCATGTTCATTTTTGTGTTTCAATACTTCTACTACAAGGTTCATCAAACCTTGAGAGTGGTCCTTAGGGGTATTACTACATTACTAATAGTTAGAGAATTTTACCTTTTAACTATTTCCACACTGAGTTCTCTATTTAGAATATAAAGAATTCTAATGAGACCAAGATGATTTAAAAAAGACACAGGTGTTATTTCAAAGAATTATGCCAAGTCAAGTATTAAAAACCTCTCCATGTGTTAAATTTAGATGTTATGAAACACAGCTGGCTGGCTGCATTGTTTTTAATTATCTTTATTTTTAAGCTAGAGAGATACCACAGAAAGATAGCTCCCATTATAATTACTGTGGATGGAAGATAGTAAGTAAAAGTTAAGATTGTTTCCCTGTGGGTTGCAATAGCAACTGATAAAAAGAATGGTCTGTATCGACACTAAAATTCATCATCCAGGTTTAATATTAAGATTGTAACAATATAGAACTGGTATAACTGCTATTCACCTGTAGAATAGTTTGGCATTTAGAAACCCTAAAGTTTTATTTCATTTATTCTACGTCAAAAATTTGATTTTTAACTTGGTGTTTACTGCACACGTTTTTAAAAGAGGAAAGCAACACATCTGAGAGCAACCAAATCACCAGCAGTCAAACTACTTTGGGTGACAAAATTAAAGACTGTAAGGAGTGAAGCCACAGCTGGATTGTAAACCATCCCAGTGATTAACAGCACCAAAGCTGTTGGTTTCTCAACTTCCCAAGTCCTTTTGTTTTTGGCTTTAGTGAGGAAGCTGGCTATGAAGAGCATGCATTACATGGTCCAACATGTCTACCAGCAGAGCAGCTATCCTGCATGATTAGTTAGCCCTGCCAAATTTTCGAGTGGGAGTTAAATCCTCTCCACACCTTGCTGCCACACCAGAAACACAATTCAAAGCAACAGGAAACCCGGGCTCATTGCTGATGCCCACAGCGACAAAGAACTGAACATACCAAAAAAGAGTCACGTTTACCTAGGGGGACACTGGATGCCTTGCAGGCAAATCACAAGGTGAGAAGCCAGAGACACAAAGCCGGGGCAAGTGAAAATCATTAAGCGACCAGGTTAGAGGCCATCCATTGAACACTTCTTCACAGAAGCTGTGTCTTAAGCACTTTCAAAGTCTTCTCCAAATCAACTCTTGCATGTCTTTGGACAAAGAAGATGTCAGTGACCCTTCATTACTAACATACTGACATTCAAATAACTTAACTTGGTCTGCATAAAATACTGAGTATTAATATAATTTTGAACTGACCAGCTGAAAGTTTCAACTGTTCAAGAATTCTGAACACAACAAACCTCAAAAGACCTTCTACAGAGTCCCTGTTATTAAATACATGAAAGGAACACCACCACACAGCTCAAAAATTAACTTGCTCAATTTGAAACTGCTGGTAAGGAAAAACTCCCTGCTGAAAATCCCAGCTTTCCTTGCCAAATTTTTATGGGATGGGGGCTCATTACCCCTACTTTCTCCTCCTTTCAAGCATCTAGTCTTCAGCATTGTTTTGAACTTGTAACATTCAGGCATTTTTTCTTTAACTGACTGAAAAGCAGATTCCTTTTATTCACAATCCTCAACTGTACAACAAACAACCACATACTATGGTTTTTGCCCCAGTCTCCTGAAGGTCTTGTTCCTCATTGCTTCAGTCTCTCACACAGAAACTTCAGGTTCTTTCCACTGCACTGAGAACTTACTGGTTTGCAGATGTCCACAGAACTGCAAATAAGAGCACTGAAGGTCACTATTTGGCACAGCTGAACAGTAGGAGGTGACTGCCAACTTCAGTACCATACTGCAGCAGTTTGCAGCCTATTCTCCGCTAAGTTCTCCCTCAACTAAGTGCTACAAAAATAAAGAACACAGAAGGCAACAGGATGGCTTCTCTTTACCCATCATCAAGAGATTACTCAGACCTTGAATTTCACACCATCTGGCAAAGCCTCCCAAGAAGAAACTAAGATAATCTTGAATCTCTTGGTTTGTTAGTATACCTTTAGTGACTACAATTAGGATGTGCTTGTTTCCAGAAGCAAGGGATGGGGAGAATTAAGAGAAAAGATTTCTTGTCATCAGTCTACTTTGGAAATTTTCACTGTCCCAAATGTGAAAGCATTATACTACATTTGAGCCAGCATCTGGAATTTTACTACAGTATATACTGGTAAGATCACACATTCAGAAAAGCCTCTGCTGTCAGAAAGCTACCACAGAATTACATTTCTCCAGCAACAGCTTTTAATGCCTCACAACTGCCTTTTTTTTTTTTTTTTTCTTTTATAACAGGAAGCCAGCTAAAACTGGTATCTCAACTTACTTAAGATACCATCACAGTCAGGTCTGGTCACGACTACAAGACCCCCTGCACTGGAAGACTTCTCCAGCCATCACTAATGAGGACCTTAGTTTTGCAAATCACCAGAAAAGTCCTAATTCTAATATACTATTACCATAAACGTCATAGGCAATGATTCAACAGCCCGTAATAAAAAGCCAGGCACCTCACCCCATTCACTGATCAAGGAGTAAGCAACAGGAGCTGAAACAAAAGCCATTAAACTTTGCCCACTTGTGTTTATCCTCAGATAAGTCACCAGCTCTCACCAAGGGGAGAGTACTACATTCTCAACCACTAGCACTAATTCCTCCAACAGGATACAGTCTTCCTCCTTCCCTATCTCAACCACTGATAGAGTGGAAATAAACAAGTTGTACTACTAGATCAACTACCACGTATCTCTGTGCCTTGGGCACACTAACACAGCAACTGTCAGCCTACGTTAAGATTCAGCGTTTGGGTGGGAACAGAAAATCAAGCTCTCTTCTCTTTGCAGCAGCACCATGTTACACCAGTCTAAAGCACACGCTAAACCGAGGCTGTATCTCACTAAACCAAGATGATCAGCTGAAGTTCCATCTCTTGCCTTGAGCTCACTTGCATTTCTTTTTCCATGCCAACACTTCTGCGATCACATAGTATGAAAGGTTCAGGGAACTCAACTAATAGAAAGAAAAATCGTCTTGAAGAAGAAAAAACAGGCAGACCCTGTGAGCTGAGCTCCATGAACTGACTCACTACTGGGTTGAAGGGGCACGAGGGTGGGCAGAGCAGAATTGCCTCCTTTCAAGCAGCTGGCCAACAGATTCACCCAGGAACTGCACCACCAGGGGTGAGCTCAGGCTGCCCTCCTATCAGTTCTGATAACTGCACAACATGGAACAAGTGAGATTAGCTCACACGCCCAGCTGAAAACTACTCTAAGGTTAACTTTCCATTACATCAGCAAGCTCATCTAATCACACCACTATATGAACACTGGAAGCTTTTCTACACTGTGTGTAGAAAAAACATACAATCAAGACAGGATTTTTCAACTGCAGTCCAGTTATGTATCAGTGAAAGCGATAAAACCACATGGTAAGGTTCTTACAAAAGAACAAAAAGGAAAGCAGAGGACACTGACGGGCACACTAGAATTTCCTGCACACTGTGACAGAATTACACATAAATGAAATTAAAACATTGCAACTGGCCCACACTGGAAGAGGCTTCACTTAAGCTTTATGTTAATGTTAACGTAACCATTCTTGGCAATTTTGACCACCTCACTAGGTCAAGTTTAATTTTATTTAGAGTTCAACTTGAATCATTACATGAATAGTGTTTTAAAGGTACAATATATAAAAATACACAATATTTAATGCATTGTTCTTCTAAGAATGTACCTGCCCATAATTCAGTGACAACCACTGGCAGCAGTACCAAGCTTCATGCCATCTTAAATTTCTCTCAGCATCAACTCCAATGACCTACAATGCTTTCTCAGACAAATGTCACTCCAGAAATACTGCCATCAAGGACTTCAGCTGCCTTTCTGAAAGGTTTCTTTGGAATAACACCACTGTATGACTGACTGATTTCTGCATATATTGACTGTTTTGATTGGAATTTGATAAACTACTACTTTGTAGCTCAACACTCACCAACGATGTTGAAGAGCACACCTCATATACCTAGTTTGTACTTCCATTTTTCTGGTCGTTCTCCTGTCATGCTTTACCCCACAGCACTGGAAAAAAAGCCTCATATGGGCTATTCTCTGCTTTAAGAGCACACTTCTAAAGACCACTGTCATCCTTTGATCTTTTTCATGGTCAAACAAAAGAGCAGTCTAAAGTAATTTTTCTTTTCTTCAGGTTTCACGTATTTTGTGAGTATGATGCAATCTTTCCATTTAAAAAGCTCTATTTTACAAGTGCCAGACCAAAACTATGTGCTGTATCTTAATATTGATCCCCCTAGAGCTACAATGGGTCATGGGAGGAAGAAATCTACCTAATGTTTTAATCAATCCTTCCCCTGGTTGTCAACACCTTAAGTATCCAGATTAAAAAATAAGAAGCACACAACTATTAATAGTTGTAAGTAATAAGAGTAATAGTAATAATAAGCAAAAAAAAGGCAATTAAGAAAAGCTGTATCTAGAGGTGTTATTTTCAATGTTGACCAAAAAAACCCTCTAAATCTTCTGTGCCACTAAGAAATAATTCAGTTCTACTTTAGTTTCTCAAGTGCTTCTGAATGAAGCACCCAAAGTGATATTGTACAGCAATACCGCTTCCAAAATTATTTTCAAATGTGTACTGAATGTGTCACTACATTAAATGACAGAAATGTGGCGTGAAAACAGCCACATAAAGAGCCATTTGAAAATAAGATACAGAACTATTCTGTTCCCCATGAGTGGCCTCAAGAAGGGCTGCTGGGCAGTGGCTCTGAGCAGCAGCCCTGCCAGCCCATGCGACCAGCAGGTTCCTGTAAGGCACATTTGAAGCGTGGAATAGCACCGATGCACAAAAAGCAGAAGATTAAGTGGCTGTTGGGGGAAGGAAGTTCAGGATGCACATCAGAACAAGGTTTAGTCAGGCGTGTGTTTTACATTGCTCTAACTCAAACTCTGTCAAAAGGAAAGCGGATACACATTGGCCTCTGAAGTGCTTATGAACCTACTGGCTACATTTTGATTTTTAATGTACAGTAAGGATGTTGCGGCTTACAGGAGTTTCACAGCCGTGTCCACGCAATGAAGGCAATACCTGTTTTTTGCAGGGCTGCTGCATAAAACTGAAGTTATGTAAGTAAATGCTGACTTGGTTCTTTCCTATTAAAAAACCCCACAGAATAGAAAAGAGCTACCTGATGACATTACAGAGCTATCAGTATGCAACCATTAAAACAGGGCTGGGAAAAAAATTGACTCATCCCTGACATACATGAAACTCACTCTGGCAAGGTGAACAGGAAGTCACTGGTTTCTGTGAACTGAGTTCCTGGCCCTTGCAGTTGAGAAATGCCTTCACCTCACTTATGCCACCCTCCCCACCTCTGCAAGACATCTATTCCACAAACATCAGCTCAAGACATTCAAAGGCTCCTAGGGAATAGTTTGTGACCGCCTACAGTTTAACACTACCCCAAATTTGAATTACTAATTTAAACGAGGCTTAACTAAACTACTTAAATGGTGACTAAATGCCATTCTAATTACAGAGCACACATTTGCAATTAACTAGCTCAATTTCAGGAGCTGGAGCACCAACTTACAGAAAACAGAACGTCGCTCATACATACACATCTCTGGTCTAGACAGGTTAAGTGAATAGTCTGGCAATAAACTGAAGCTAAAATTGTGTGTCATACTACAGTTCTACATACCACAGTTCTCTCTCCTGCACCTTCTCTGAGGCAAATTTTCCTTCACTGACTGTGTTTAAAACGAGGTTTTGAATCTGCAGCCATTATATTTCATAACTATTGTTGTCTTAATGGGTATTCTAAGGTAGTAATAAAAACACCACCGCAGCAGCACTGAGCTACCAGAACTGCACAATGTTGAGCACACGAAGTATGAGCCTGCCCCATGGAAGAGACTAAGTATCACTAAGTTGACAGCCAGTTAAAGGAAAAAAACCAATTCTGCTGTGCACATTTAGACATTTCTATGAAAGAAAAAAAGCAAAAACGATTGTATTTTAGCTTATAAAGCAGACAAATCCGATCCTTTATTTCTGCACAAGATAAAGAGTCAAGTTTTTATCCATATACACAGAAACACACATGCACTAAGTATATATCTGAAGCACTGCTTTAACTGAGACCAGTTACTTGTCCGGATGGGTAAACAGAAGGAAATGCTGTAAATTATTATCAGTGCATGGATGATATGCACAGTTCTTGTTACATCTGCTTCAATATCAAAATGACTTGAGTAACAACCCCCTCTTCCATAGCAGCAAACACAGAACAGGTGATGCTTTTGGATTCCAATTCAGGTTCCAACACAGACAAGGTAGTAATTGACCTTTAAAGCAATGGCTTCTTGAAACCCACTCTCCTAAGGTAAAAAATTTCTACTTATTGATTTTTGCTATTTGCGAGTCAGCTTAAAAAAAAATATGGAGTCATGCAAAGTCAGACTGAACAACTGCTCCTGTGTTCACAAATCAACAGCCAAAGATGCTAGTAATTCCACCAACTAAGCAGGTATGAAGTGAAAGATGCTAAACACTGCACAGAAATACATCTTCCCTTATGTCTTAAAATTTCAGCAGGCAAAAGCTTTACAATGTATTTAGAATTATAAAGAAAAAATAATACTAGCTTGATATCTCAGTGAAAGTTCTAGTCATAAATTAAATTATCATTTAGCACTGGAAAGATATTACTACAAAAAACCTCACTTCCATAAGAAGGTATGGTCTACCTTTTAAGCCCAGCTATATAGCAGTGGCCCATCTAACTTTCATGGGAGCTGAACCTGCATAATTTACATGAATTGATATTTTTTTTGGTCATGATATTAATACAGACCATAGGTATTTCTGCATATGGAAGCATTTCTTTCACTGAACATAACCTGAAGCCACTGCCAATCAGAGGGAGATTACAATGGCCATGAAAAAACATTCAGTGAATGGGTAGTTGTGACAGTCTTCTGTTCATATTTCATCTGCAGGAGGCGGCACACAAACGCAGAAGATTCCTGAACGCTGTCTTTTCTCGGAATTACATTTGAACATAACTGGTTCAGCGTGAACAACTTCACGCTAAAATAAGTTTAGCTGCTTTTTCCTTAAGTCGCCCATTAAAAAAATCTTCGTACATAATCGCCCCTTTTCCCAGCCACCCTCCTGAAACACTAAGCACTCCTCCAATTTATTCTGCAAGACTAGTTCGCTAAGCGAGCGGATCGAACAGAAACTGCTCAAAAAGGCGTTTCACACAGACTCCCGGGACAGCTGTTTGTAAATTGTAATTTCTACTTTCTCTTTTTTAGAAACGATCGGCCGAGGCCCCGTCGGGCTGCAGGGGCAGGGCCGGCGGGGCAGCGCGGGCGGGCGCCCGTGCAGCGGCCAGTAAAAGCCAGATCCAAGAGACATATAGCCCTCCAAAAACGCCCCAAAGGAAAAAAAAAAAAAACCAAAAAGAAGCAAAAAAAAACAAAAAAAAAAAAAGCAGGAGAAGCCAGAAAGCGAGGCGGGCAGGCGGCTGGCGGGCTCCCGCTGCCACACACGCTCCCACCCGCGCACGGGCGCCCCCTTCCTTCCTTCCCCCTCCTCCCGCGATTCCAGTCCCACCCGCTCCTCTCCCGCATATTTGAAAGGCTGCTTTAATTCCTGCAGCAGCAAATTCCTCCCTCCCAAATTTGGGCGCAAAAGGAGAAAAAGGGGAGGAGGGACCAGGATGGAGGGGGAAGGGAAGAAAAGCGAGGGAGAAGAAATATCTCCGGCATTCTCGCCGCCCGGCTCCCCAAGCCCCGCGCACGCATTATACAATTTCGGCGAGGCAGGAAGTGACTGAGAGGGGGGTGGGGGGGGGAGAGGCGGTGGTGAGGGGGGCTGGAGCCGCATCTGAGGAGGAGGAGGAAGGCGGGGGGCGGCCAGAGGGACGGGGGGCCCCGCGGCGGGGCCACCGGGATGGGAGCCTCGGCGGTGCCCGCTGTATCCCCCCCCCCGCGCTGCCTCTCAGCCCACCCATCGCGGAGACCCCACGGCCGCAGGCTCGCACTGTCACGGCCCCTCTACCGCGCCTCGGCCCCGGGTTGGAGACTCACCCATGGCGCTGGCCGGCGGCGGTGCGGCTGCCGCTGCTGACGCTGGGCTCCGGCTGGCTGCTCGTCCTCCCGCCCTGCCTCCCTCAGCCGCGGCGGCACCGAGCGGGCCGCCCCCTCCTCCCCGAGCGCCTCCCGCCAGCCAACCCGGCGGCGATTCTCCAACGCCCCCTACGCCGATTCCGCCGAGGGGCCACGGCCCTTCCGCACACAGCGCCTACGCGCTCCCGCAGCCGGACGGACTTAGCGGCTCCGCTCCCGCCGCCGCCTCCGCCTGCTCCTCCTCCTTCTCCCTCGCCGCCTCCGCCCAGCTCCTCACACGCTCCCCGCCCGCCTCTCCGAGCACGCAGCGGCTTCCGGCTCAGCCCCTCCGCCCGGCGCGGTCCCCACGTCTCTCCCCCGCCCCTCCCAGCCCGGGGTCGGTCTCGCTGTTACTTCCTCCCGCGCCGCGCCGGAGAACAGAGGGACCGCTCGGAGGCCATTTTGAAGCCGGGCGCACGCTGCGGGAGCGCGAAGGCCGCACGGCGGGCGGGTCGGCTCTGCCCGGATCAAAGATGTCCGCCGGGCTTAGCGCGCCGGGCAAGGCGGTGGCGCCGCCCCCTGCCCGCGCCGGGGCCGTGCTCGGAGCCGTGCTCGGGGCCGTGCTCGGAGCCGTGCTCGGAGCCGTGCTCGGAGCCGCGCTGCTCCGTGCGCGCCTGGCGGGGCCCGGGGCCGCTGCGCCCCGTGCGGCTGCCCGCCCATGCAGGTGGCGTGGGGAGAGGCCGGCGGGACATCGGGATGGGCAGGGCGAGCGAGGCCCTCCAGCCGCCCTCATCCCTGGGGAGCCTCGGGCTGCGGCACTGCGGCGCTCGACTGTCTGCTCCCCCCACGGAGTCCTGACTGGGTGCTCAAGTACCTCGTAATGAATGAGGACTCATTGAAAAACAAACAAACCCACAACCAAACCCACAACCAAACCATTTGAAGGCAGCTGGTGGCAGGCACTAGCTAAAATCCTTCTAGGGGCTCGGAGGGATGCTTGTGTGCCCTGGGAATCCCACTGCCAAGCCCTACCGCCTAGGCTGGTCTAGCACGTCCCTGAGACCCTGAATTGGCTCCTCGGAAATGCTGTTGCCAGCTGGGATAAACGTCCACTGCAGTACAGACGTGACATGGGAAAACATGGACTCCAAGAGAGGCAGAAAAATGCCTTTTGCCTTTCCTATTCCAATAAAGCTCTCAATGTTGTATTTCCATTTTATGTTTTGGACAGGTATCTGTCCAAAGGCTCCAAGAGACTCTCGGGTTATTTTATGCCCAAACTGGAATACTGGAGACCTGTACTTATGACGTGCGATTTGAAACTTAACATACTTTCTTTTGTGTTAGGGATTTTCAAGTATGGTCCTTTCCTGGCCTTTTCTTTCACATGAGGCACAGTGCAGTTCTCTAATAGGGAAAGGTGGTTGGCAAAAAGGTAAAATTTACTGTTGATGAATGAATGAATTTACTGTTTATTTAATAATTTCTTGCTGCCGTTATTAAAAGTACGCCTTAACAATATGTCCAGGTACTAGGAGGATGAAAATAGCAATTTTCATTTCAGCAGCATACAGAAATTTGTCAATAATGCAATATTTCTGTATATAGAGTCAGTCATAGCCAGGCAGGCAGGAGCAACAATGCAGACACTAAGTTTGCCTTTGTTTCTCACAGAATTCCATCCATTTCTTTCCTAAGGTACAATTTTTTTTTTCTTTTTGGTGCATTTGATAAACAAATACTTTTTATGACAACAAGGAAAATGCATATTCTTTTCAGAAAGGTATGCAGCCCTGCACAATGTGGTTCAGCACTGTTTAAGAACTGGAAGTGTTACAATATATTGTGGTTCTTGGGTGCCCAAGGGAAAGAGATTTTTGTTATGGTTGGTCACAGGACTGCCAAATGTTATCTCATAAATCCGTGTCTTTCACAATGGATGAGGTAAGAAATAACCTTTTTTTTCATTCTGGTTGCTTTAGGTGGTAATGTCTATGGCAATGAGATGTAGCTACATTGCTTTTGTGGTTATTTGAATACCAAAAAGAGACATTTTACACCACAGAAGTTGTTCACTGAATGCAAAATATGGTCCCCGCAGCTCTCCCATAAAAATACATTGTGGGAAAACAAACAATACAAATAATACTTGTTTTCTCTCTTGTAGTAAGGGCTTCAAATTGCTTGAAAACATTTATCTTGGTTTTCAAATATGTAATGTTGAAAAAATAGCATGTAACTGATGGGGATATCTTCAAGTAGGAAATCAGGATTTTGGGGAATTCTCTTTTAAGTTAAATGTTACTTTGTGGATTGATTGTTGGAAAAACAAAAGCGAACTTGCACCTTTGAAATCTACTGCAAAAGTGGCACAGGCTTAATGAGGAAGCAAGATGCAAGCCAGTGGGTTTTATGTGAGGTTAATGTCCCATTTTTCTGGGTTGTGAATAGCAGTGGGGGGGGGTGTCTCTTTTCATACAGCAATTCACAGGCTTCAGAAGATTCTGCAAAATTGTGTTCATTTTGAGAAATAAATGCAAATGGGTCCTTGAGGTTTGAAAAATACTGTGTTCTGTGTACAATATAATAAATCCAAACTTCTTCCATTCCTGTAGTGATCTTCAAAAGCAAAGGCTTCACTAAATATGTCATTGAACTTTAAAAAACCAAACTTGACAAGTAAATTTCAGGGTTCTGTAGATTCTATTTATTTGATTCAAAGATGGAAGATACAATTTTGTGACTGCTTTTTGTGAAATTAATAAAGAACTTTGCAAACTTAAATTTAGGACGCTACCTGCCCCCATCTCTGTCCCTCTTGTCTTCAGATACAGAAACAAAAAACACTCACCTTATTTAGAAAATCTGCTAACTAGGGTTGCCTCCAGGTTGGTTCCCAACCAGCCTAGCCAGTTTTAGTCTCTTCTTGCCAGTGAGACATAGGAAGAGTATTTTGTTTTTGTATTTCTTTTAATGCAAGCAGACGTGACTCACTAGGTGAATTTGCACACAGCATTAGCTCCAGCATGGGATGCAGTGGAATTACTGCTCCTGTAGTCTGCTGACTTGCTCCTGCATGGCAACTCCAATCCCTCCTGGCTTTGTAGGGCACATGGTGCATCTCCAGACTGAATCATGCTTGCTCTGTCAGTCCAAAGTATGCAGCATCCTTTGGAGTTGCTGTGCAAGTGTAATAGATCTCTGTGTACCAGGCAATGTCTTGCTGAAACAATCAGTTTTGGTGGGGTTTTTTTACACCAACTGGGTGAAATCCTAAATTCCCACCCCTGTCTACAGTCTAACTCTTGCAAAATAGGAGGCTGAGGATGCTCAACAGTGAATAATGAGCACAGCATCCTCCTTCAAACCCACCCTTAAATCTTAGATTTGTAATAATGCCTACCAGCATCTTGGCCACTCTTTGAGCCCAGCTTGTCATGTTGGCCGAAGCATCTCTTGTTCTTGCACTGTGTTGCCTCTTGGACACCTGTTGCCCCTTACATTGGATGATCTCTGTGTAAATGCTGCTTTGTTCTCTAGCACAAGAAACAGCTGTAATACAAATGCTAACAGTAATACGAGGCACCAGGTGCCACACCTGTCTTGTCCATCGACCCTGTCCTTTGGGGACATATCAAGTCAGTACGGTCACTTGTCTGAATAAAGGTTTCCAGAGTCAGGCCTGTATTTGGAGCACTTTTCTGTATTCAGAGGAGGGCTGTCATGAAACAACCCTTGCAAACTCACAAGCAGCACAGTAACCAACTAGAGCGATGGACCACCTCTCCTGTGAGGGAAGGCTGAGAGAATTGGGATTGTTCAGCTTGGAGAAGAAAAGGCTTCAGGGTGACCTGATTTCAGCCTTCTAGTACCTGAAGGGAACCTATAAGGAAGAAGACGGACTTTTCACTGGAGCATGTAGTGATATGATGAGGGGGAATGGCTTCAAACTGAAAGAGAGTAGGTTTAGTTTAGATACATGAAAAATTTCTTTGCTGTGAGGGTGGTGAGGCACTGGAACAGGCTGCCCAGGGAAGTTGTGGCTGCCCCATCCCTGGAAGTGTTCAAAGCCAGATTGGATGGGGGCTCTGAGCAACCCAGTCTAGGGGAAGGAGTCCCTGCCCATGGCAGGGAGTCTAGAACTAGATGATCTTTAAAAGCCTCTTCTAACCCAGGCGATTCTGTTATTCCATCCTAACTATCATTGTTGCTGCATCATGACTGTCGTCTTTGGCTGCCACCTACAAGATTATTCTACAGGTATGCAAATGAAGCAAGATAAAATGTTCACCTCTTGGCCCCCTTTTAAGTTTTACCACATGCTTTTTTAAAAAGTGCTCTGCAGCAATAAGAAAGAGCCACATTCACCAGCAAATGCTTATAAAATGCTGTAAAAGTTATGAACACAGGCTTCTATTGAACAATTGCTACGGGAAAAATACAGCATCTCTTGTTTTGTAGTGTGTTTACTGTATTGTCCTGGTATACATCCATTACTTCAATTATCTAAAGAAAGAGGCTTTGATAGATTACAACCCAATGATGTGATCCTTGTGAGAGGCACACACATGCACTTATTGTTTAAGGTAGAAAATGGTTGCTTTGTGCAGTTATAGTCGTGTAGCAGGGAATATAGATCAGTAGAAGCAGGAAGGCAGCCTAACCCTTAGCCCTTCACTCATACGAGCAATGATTACTTCCTTAAGTGAGGTGAGATACAACCTTCATGCCAGTTTCCTTCATCCACGTGAAAGACTCGCGTCTTGGGAGACACAGGAGGTTTCCAGGAGTGTTAAGCTATTTGAAAAATGCACCATCTAATGCATTGTTTGTACAAGAGTCACAGATGCAAGCTGCTGAGCTGAGATTGAAAAATACATTTCCTATGCCAGGGAATCAGAGCCTTGAGCAAAGGCCCCTCTCGCCCTTCCACCCTTCCGCTTGCAGGCATTAGCAGTGACTGCTGGGATGACCAGGAGCAAGGCAATGATGTGTGCCACGTGTCCTGTAATTCCAGTTCTCCGTTTGATTATTTGTTAATAAGTAAACCCCATTGGGGTTGGGCAGGTCTCGGTAAATCCTTACCAGGCTTTCCCTATAGCCAGATGTGTACCTGTTTATGAGCAGTGCTGCAGCTGAACACGCACTGATGAGCTGTTGTGTCTGAGCAGGGCACCATGGGCATGAAGGGGCTGCTCAGGCTGCCACTGCTGAGAGAGCAAGCCTTTGGGAGCTGAGCTTGCTGCCTATTTACATTAGCAAGTGCTTCCTAGCCTAGAATAAGGTACTGCTCTCATACTTTGCATATTAGATTAGGGAAAAAAAAATACTTAGACATGTAATGCAATGTGACATTTTATTGCTGCTTTTTTTTTTATTATTATTTTATTTTATTATTTCAGGAAAGGAGTTATGAGTTACGCTTTCCCAAAGAAAAATGTTTTTTCTTAAAATGAGTTGTTGAGCTTAAAATTAATTTCCTGCTACACTGTGGTTTTTTTTTTTTTAATTGCAGAAGGAAAATATTAGAGAATAAATCAAATATTACAGAATGAATTAAACATCAGTTCAGTATGTACAGTAGTCGGCTCTTTATTCTCTTTACTCATATCAGGACATTGTTTCTATAAAAAGTAAAGTCAATGACAGGTTCTGATGGGAAACAAGTACTGTGTACCCTGTGCCACTGTGGCCCCAGCAGTCTCCGTTTGTATGTTCCAGTTGTCCCCTTTTGATTAAAGGACATCTACATCAGCCTAGGAACATGGACTCAGGCTTTGTCTGTGCACATACTAAAGCAACAGCACATCTAGTACTTGACATTAGACTTGAGGTAGCAGTATGCACATCAGGGCCTTGGGAACAAATGCTGAACAGCTGAAGCCAAGTGTTGCAGATTGTGCCACTTACTGGCATTTAAATCACTTTGTCACTTTGTTCTGTTTCCTTTACCTGTAAAAATGTGACTCTAGCTTCTGTTAAAGTTACTGGCATGCCTACAATCTGGAATCCTCTCCAAATTCATTCCAAAGTGACGAGTCTCTCCCTTTGTGCCTCAAGTTGGACCAGCCTGGACTCTGCTCTCTCTGGGTAGGCGAGTCCTGAGTCCACCACTGCACTTACCCTTCTGCCGCTGGGCTTACTCAGCACGTGACTTGGCTCCCAGATCTGCCCTTGGAGGCTGCACCTGGCACTTAAATGAATTGATTAAGCAAAATTAAGGAGCAACCTTAAGGAGCAAGGATTTCACACAGAGAAGGACTTGTACCACCAACTCCTGTCTAATCTACCACAAAAACACATGTAACTTGTCCAAAGTAGTTAGACCATCCTTCCTGGTTTTTCTGAGAAGCTGCTCTGTATGAACAAAATTGTTGGTGTCTCGGCACCAAAACATCAACCATAAACCTCCTGAAAGTCACTTTTCAGACATTCAGTTGCAATTTTCAATTTCAGGTACTCCTTGTGCATTTGATCTTTAGGTTCCAGCCTAAACCCAGTCGTTGAACCCCTGGGCTAGAATCAATGAATACAAGCTTTTATAGTTCACTGCTTGGTTTTGTCTCCTGCTTTTGTCAGAGGATGACTTATGTGTCCCTGTCTTTTGGGCTTTGCTGATAGTTTATCTAGTGGCAGTCATTAAGCTGAACACACCTATGCGTATAGCTCCAGTTAATCCAGTAAAGCTACTCACTTGTCTTTTGCAACAAAAGGTGATTTGAAATACTTATCAGTAAGTAAAAATCAAACTCTTTTACTTAAGCCATGTGTGAGGGTTGACATCTGATTACACATAGGACTGACTGAATGCTACTGCCATTGCTGACAGTGGGAATTTTGCAATTTAAGGGTTATACAAGCTTGAACAGTCAAAGCTCTCTATTAACAGAAAAAAAAATCTCAAAACTGTATTTTGTAAGAAAACCACAAACTGCTAAAATACGATTATAACAGTATAGAAATACTCAAAATACATTATGGTTCAGTCCAGTTAGTTAAATTATTAGTGCATAATGTGGGAAAAAACCCTGGAAACATAGAAAAGGAAAATGCTGAAACTTAATTCAGATTACTTCTTTGTATTTGTATTCTGAATTGCATCATTCTGAACTTCTATTTTGCATTAGGAGAAAAGTACTTAGTGATTTTGCTGTGATGACTGAGCAATACTAGAAATAGAGCACAGTTCTGTAAGAATCAGTTATAAAGACATTTAGGATTCATAATGCGAGATAATGGTCTTTTTGATGATGAATCCACTATATAAGCCAAGAATATTTCAAGAGCTTGTTTCAAAGTAGATCCATTAGCATAATCCAAAACTTTTCCTTAGTCCTCCAGATAAGGAAAGTTCTTGTGTTGTTGTAATAACAGAAAGTTAGAGTGTTAGAGAGTTTTTGAAAAAATTATGTGCTTGTTACAAAGCCAAACTTCATACACACTCCTTACAGTGTGTAAATTTTAATGCAAAACACATAATCTGCATGGACGTGTGGAAAAATAAGGGTTGGGGTTATTTGCATCATATCATAAATATGTTTTTTGAAACAGCTTCTGGGTCATGACATCATTAAGTGTCCTTCTTGGATAAACTGGCAGCATGGACTCTTCCTACACAGGATGTCTCTAAACTCCTTGGCAACAATTTCTTTTTTTCCTCCTTAACAGTCCAATGTAATGCCCAAAGTCCTGTAAAAAACATGGTTAAAAACTATGGTCAAATATATGGAAAGCATGTACTGTTTGGTTATACATTGATAGCACTTTTTGATAGTTAATCTTGTGCTCATGGAGTCCATGGGAACACCTCTGTTAGATAATATAATAATATAAAAGATAGATAGATAGATAGATAGACAGACCTGAAATGCCTAGATGTATGACTTCATGTTTTATGAATTTACTAGTGTTTGTAATGCCCTGTTTTCAGGTATTACTCATCTTCACCAAAGACACTGTGATTGAAATAGTCTATTGGACATGACACTTATATGCTGTTCCTGTGTGTTCTTTATTTCCTTGAAATACGTAGCTGGAAAATTGAATGTTATCGAAAGATGGTTCAGTTGTGTAGAAAGCAAATACTTGTCTACATTACTTGTCTTTAAAAAGTGTTTTGACTACTTTATTGCAAAAATAATGTAGTATTGTTCTACCTGTAGTGTATTATTAAGCAATGTGTGCAGTTACTGTTGAGTTGGCTAGCTGGTTCAAAAATTCAGTGTACTTCATTGCAGTTTGTGAGCAGTGATCTCCCATTTTTTATCAATTTATTTCTCTGTGGTTTTTCTAGTTTATTGTATTTATCTCAACTATTTAAAATGTCTGCAAATGTCCCCATGGTAATGGAATTCGCTTGGCAGCACTATATAGTTACATGAATCATTATGAGACAGTAAATAAATGGTTTAAGGCATAACTAAATACCAAATGGAAGTCAATAGGTTTGGTAACAGCAGAAAGAGTTTATTGCGAAGATACCTCAACACCATGAATGTTTTTTCCTGGAACCCCTACTTCTTGAAAAAGTTGGTTTGGATAGACCTGAAAGTTTGGTCCTGACGTTTTGGGAGATGTCCCCCAAAAGAAAACCTACCCCTGCAGATGGATGGATCACCCTATAACTCTGTTATGCCTGAGTCCAGAGAACAAAGGTGGCTGTTGGAACCTGTATGAAAGAATTGGGGATCACTGAATTTTTGGGGTCATGCATCTATTAGTGCTATGGGCTGTCCATACTGGACAAATGGAGAAGTAATCCTTTAGAAGAGTTCTTAGCTTGAGCCTGTGCCTTTGACAGTAAACAGGCTAAAGCAGTATTTATGGACTGTCAAAAGATGTAGTGTATGTGCATGAACTTCCAATGAATAAACAAGTCACTGTTTTTTGTAATGGCATGTAATGGAATAAGATGGCTGAATACTTGCAGAGCATTTTTTGCAAGAGAACAGTATTCAATTTTCTTGGGCTACAACTGGCAAAGCAGCCTTTTTCAGAGTATTCGTGATTACCACAGCTATGAAAAAATTGTCCATTCAACTCAATGTCTTAGATGGACCCATTAGCTACTGTTGTCTTCTTGCATAAATGCAGTTGCAAAAGTGACAGGGTTTTAATGTAGGATGTCTTAATCCATTGTGATAGCTACATGGCTTCTTCTTTGAATATAAAGGAAGACTGTGCAGTCAAGCATGTTTTAATTCCATATCTAAAGTTCAGCAAATGGAAGAGAGAGTATTGAAAGCCTTAAATAAACCACAATGTGATAAATCATAACAAAGTATAAAATGAAAACATTCAGTTTATTTAGAGAATGTTCTCAAAGAATACATCAGTCTCGAACCAAAGCATACATTTATGTAGACCGTTGTTAACTCACAGTTTATTTATAAAATGATTCCATTTTTTGATAACATCTGTGTATGGCAAGGTGCCTAACCTCTGGGGCACAATGGGGAGAAGTTATGAAGTTAGCATCCTCCTTCCTCTCGATGTACAAGCAAAGAAGCTGGAAGGAATCACAGTGTTACTCTGCTGACTGAACTCAGGCAGCAGCATCTGCTGGGTCTTACTAACTTCCACTCATTGGAGAAAAGACAGAGCTCCTCTAAAATGGAGGCAACAGGAAATCTTGGTAGGAGGCTCTCAGAACAGCCAACCAAGGCAAGGTAGGTACAAGGCTGTAGACCTGTTGCGTACAGAGTCAACACTGACTTCAGTCATGGTGTAAAATAAACAAAATCACACAAAGTGACAAAAATAAATCAGAAATTACCTAACTCCAGCTGTTTACACAAAGCACAAAACTCATGGCTATTGTAATTCTGCTTTTCTCTCTGGTTACTTGACTGGGAAGCTACTAAAACATAATTTCTATTTGTGCAAATTTTTGGAAGAGCAGTGAGTACTTTTGAGTAATGCACCTATTAGGTAAAGTACTGATCTGCATGGAAACGAAGCTCCTAAAACACATCTTTGTGTACAGAAATTCCACTTGCTGTACATCACTGAAAAATTTAGTATGGCAGAAAAAATAAATCTGATTGCCCATAAAATGTTTTTTCTATAATAGTTATGACCCAAAATATATTTTTAATGTTGGAAAAAATAACACATTGTTCATTTTGTCTGATGGATTTTACCACTTCCTGCCTGATTATTGAGGAATTCAGAATGTGTTTTGGCCAACAAGAAGTATGTCCACACTAGGGAATGTATTGCTCTCTTTTCAGGAAACACAGCTACAGTACTGCTATTAATGCAGGCTTTCTCATCACCATTTATCTAATGCTGTCTGACCTCTGTCATTTTTCTAGATCCCTCTTATCTGCTTCACACTTGACCTCTATCCTGCAATTAATTCCACTTGGTGCAGAGGTTGGCAGTGTTCAGCGTGGGGTCCCAGCCATTACAAATATCTGCAGTAAACACATTGGAGATTGCAATACCTGTGCTGGCAAATACCAAGCCAGCAGCTCTCTCACATTTGTCTGGAGATCAGACTGAGCTCCTTCAGATAGGTTACACAAAGTGACCGTTCACCCTTCAGCATGTGAGCCTTTGGAGCAGGGACCATACACTCCCAGGGCAATGGTGGCCCCATCCTTGGTGGGGCAAATAATTAAAAACAAGAAGATGAGAGCTGGCTGACCTGCTGCCTGCTGCCATCTTCTCTCTCAGCTTGAGCTATCCACCCTCACTTGTTTGTTTCTTTTTTTTTTAATGAAGGTTAAATTTTCTAAAAAAAAAAAAAAAATCTGTTCAATAAGAAAAATACATTAGCAAATTGAAGGGTGTTTTTAAGACTTTTGTGCTCAGCAAACTGGCTTTCATTGAGCATTATATACATCTCTGGTAAATAAATTAGAAGATAAATAGCATTAAACTCATAAAACAATTGCTGTATTTTGCTGATGGTTGGCATCTCTGCAGTACAGCTGCTTCTCCCAGCCTCCTGGGAGTAGCAAAAGGGACAATAGAGAGCTATGCAGTGTGGAATCCACACCACCAATCTAAAGGCACACACACACATATTTACCAATACTCACCATCAGATCAGGGTAATTTCTATCAGTTTGGTAGCATATTGAAAGGCTTTCTGTCACCCAACGAGGAGCCAGCAGATGGTCAATGCAGGAGGTCACACAGGTTGGTCTTAACAAAGTCTTTTGCCCATGCAATCCATCACGGATCGGACAATGCCTTTGTATCTCTCAGAACACATCTCTTTTCTTAGCATCTATTCCAGCAGGTGCAGCTCTGCGTGTCAGCCACCCCAAACAGCCAGCTGTGCTTGCAGTGGAACATTACAGTCTGCAACCATCAGAGGAGAGGACTTGTCACTGAAGGCTGTAAATAGAAGGGGAAGAATGTAGTGGCTTTGGGACTTCTGCCCAAACAGATAAACCTTGACTGCTGTTGTGCCTTTGCTTTCTTAAGAAGCCCCAAGTGCTGTTTCTGATCAGAGAAGAAAGACTGCCATGACCCTCATCAGGGTCAGCTGTTCCAAGCTGGAGTTCACACTCCAGCACAGCCAGGACTGTGTTGCTCAACTCCAAGTGCAATCCCCCATGCTGTATTCCACATGGGGCCCCTGACTCCTCTAGTGGGTCCTATATGTTTCCACCTCCTCTGCTGATTTATGAGAGTTTTTCATTAGTTCCCTGTTCCCCAGTGCCTGTGTCCAATGAGGAGTACTCTGCATTAAAGTAGGTGTTGAAAATGCAAGAGGGAGCAGGAAGGTGATAAGTAACTGGGTAATGGGTAATTCAGTTAGTCTTCTAGGGGCTGAGAGACAAGAAATCTTACTCTAAGGAGAAGTCACTCCTCAGGAAATCCTTATGGATCATTGTTCCTATGGAGCAGGAAAACAAGCCTCTCACAATAGAAAATATCTTCCCATCAGCAGCATTAGAAAAGGATAGAGCAACCAAGCTCTGGTAGAGTGAGTCATCACTCAGCAATTTTTCTTCAGTGCTTTCCCACTGATTGCTAGCAAAGGTCATGGGTTGCTAAGGCAGAGTCTGGAGGCTCTAAGATGGGAAGGGCCACCAGGAAGCCCTGATGCTGACAAAGATGTCTGCTTCTACATTTCAGTCAAGCTCAGAATTAGAGTATGGGGGGAAGATCCATCTTCTTTCATCTAAATTCAAGATTTGCATTTTAGCAAATCTGAGGGAAGTGTTGTGGTTGCTATGGATAAGATATATGTAGGGTCCAAAACTCAGAATTCATTCTTTTAGTAGACAGAGAGCAAAGGAGACAGGAGAAATTAAGGGTGAAGTGCTGTCAGGTCCCCCGCTGAGACATCCAGTTCAGGGTTAGCTCCAGATTATGACACAGAAAGTAGCTTTGACTGCAGTGTTCCCCTATTTGTTATGATAGAAGTGATTCACCTCTGAAAGGTCTTCAAGCCATCATTCATCTCCTTCTCCATTCCTGATTTGTACTGCCCAAGTAATTAATTTACTGCCTGTAAATCCGTGATAGGAAGAGGAATTATGTTTGAAAAAGGAAAATCATTGCTTTCTGCTTCATTTATCTTAAAACTAAATCTGTAACGAGGTGTCACATTCCCTTCCTTCCTGCAGATGTAGGCTTGTCTAAAATAGCCACCCTCCCCTAACATTCAGTTATCTCTGGTGTAGCACCATTGCCTGTAGCAACACTGAGAACAGTTAAGATAAGACATCAGTGTTTTATCACTGTTTGGTCTAACCTTACTTAAAGCAACTCTGGATGATGGAATAATAATAAAAATACCAACACCTTAAAGGACCTCTCCTGCCTTAAAGCTATTATTTCTATCAACAATCCAGCCAGAAGAGAAGTCCCAACAATGGAAGATATAGAGGAAGGACCCAGGTTTTATGGTTACACTGGAGGAGCAGGTATAAGGAGAGGTAAAAGACTGGAGCCAGAATTCATGTCCATTGTATTTTCATGTTTCTGCAATATCACTGTGAAAAATTAGAGGAAAGTGCTTCAGTGGTGTCAATCAACCATTAGTGACCTCCTGAGCTCTACAAAATTTATGGCCTTCATGGAGGTCTCTGGCTCTTTTTTTTTTAAGATTGCCGGAAGACTGTTTAATTTTTGCATTTCATGGTGGTTTGGTTCCCTGTGATTTCCCCCTGCAAAGGTAAAGCGACAGGCTGTGCTTGGGTAGAGCTTTTGTCCTGAGAATGTCCAGACGTGCCCCATTCCCCTAATGAGATTATTTTTACTCTGTCTTAAGGGTATTTTAGGTCTTCACAGAAATACCTTAGAGGCATAAAGACTGATGTTGGCTGCATACAGTACTGCTCAAAGTATGTCAGAAATATGTAATGTATGATAAACAGAAAGATGTGCTTGGGGTTTCAATCATCTTTCTTCTAAGTGAGGTATTTCAGGACTTCAATGAAATGCACATGTCTTACATTAGAGAAGCTTAGCAGGCTCAGAATATGTATATCCCCATTTTCCTTCAGCCTGTGAAGCTGCCTTACTACCAAAGCTGAGTAAAGTATCTTCATTGAGTCAGCATAAACAGCTCCTATTCAGCTCTCAGCCCTGCAATCACATAGTGGGTGATTTTTTTTGTTGGTTTTTTTTCCCCTGCAGCTTTTTTCTTTTTCAGAAATAAGAACTTTCTCATGCCTGTTGATTTCATCATACAGGAATTTAATTCAGCAGTCACCTTAAAAGGCCATTCATTTAGATTTAGGGAGGAGCACATTTGCTTCCTTTGCAAAATGTGATGTCAAGGCTTAGATTTTTGTCCCCTCGATTCATCTTAAAATAGGCAATGCAGAAAGAGGAGGGTCCGTAGTAGAACACAGCACACATTTATATGGTCACCTAAATGAACAGAGCTGAAGGACTCATATGCCAAGCCTTTTTCATGGAACGTGAGTACACTGGTTGTTCTTTCTGAGGGTCACAGGTATGGAAAAAAGGCACAACCTATTTTGGCAGGGTTCTGATTCAAGCTTCATAATTAGCCAGCTAAAACATCAAAGAGCAGAAAGAAGTCAGATGAAAGCTAGGTGCTGGTGTGGCTGCAATTCCTTTCCTAACTATCTGTTTCCCAGATGACAATGATGTCAGGCTGTATCTGTCACAATTAACATGGGGAGGAGGAGGATAAAACATAAGCTTGTTTACTGTAGGCTGTGCCAAAACAGTTTTTGTATAGATTTCTCCAAATGAAATCAGTTATTGTAGGTGAGGCTGGTGGCTCCAGGTACTATTAAAATTGTCTGCACACCTCACAAAGCCCTGTTTACAACCAGTTACAATTTCTTCTGAATTCAGCTCCTAGAGTTGAGCTGTTCAGAGCTGTCTGGCTCTACTAGGTACACCTATGTAGTCGTGGCTGTACTTTCCAGACACAGCCTAAAAGGCTTGTTCAGGTCAAAGGCGTTTGGAGTGGAGATTTGGCCTTTGCAGCCAGGAGGGCTGGGGGGAGGAGGGAGGAGGGAGAAGGGGTCTTGCTGAAAGAGCTCTCTCTTTTACACTCCTTCAGCAAATGCAGCTACAGTTCACTCAGTCAGAGGGAGGCCCTTGAAGGTTTGTCACTCACAAATGTTCAACAGAAACCTTCACAGTTTTAGCAGCTAACCTCCCTGATGACTTGTCTTCCCTGAGCACACTCCAGTCCAAATTTAAGATAACTTTTTCCCCCATATGGTTGTTACAAGGCTGGCTCTGTGGCAGGTCACACCTAATGTTGAGATCTGGACTGAGAGAGGGGCACAGCCTGGTTTTCAGCCAGCTTCCCCTGGCTAGCACTATGGAGGAAAGGGGAAGCTGCTGCACAGCAGGAGACTCAGAATAGTGGAAACTGGTCCTGGAGGTGGCAGGAGGAAGGATGAAAGTTTTAAACAAGAATCAGGGATGAGGGAGAACACTGGTGATGAAGTAAAGTGCAAGGCAGAAGCTGGAAGGGACCATCAGAGCTGGGGAGTACCCACAAGGAGAACTTGGGGTTGAACCTGGCTGAGATGACACAGGAGAAAGGGAGAAAGGCAGTGGGAACACTGATGCTAAGATAGGGAGAGGGGTAACACTGCTGGTCCAAGAAACAAGCAGTACATGGGGCTGATGCCTGTGGTCCACTTATCTTGGATTTACTAGGGCCTAGGTTTTGCTGTGCAAGAAGATTAGGACTGGGAGGGAAGTTTACAGAGTGGAGGTAAGGACTGGATCAATCAGAAGTACAGGACTTAAAGCTGAAGGCAAAGAGAAGATGTGGTATGGATAAATGGCCCCCGGGGTTTAAATGCTGCCTTGGACTCTGTCCCACTGCTCAAGAACTCCTTGCATACCAGGCAAACCTTGTATACATTTACCCGGAAGCTCCTCATTTCCCTGGTGATCAGTGTGACTCCTGATGTGAGAAACTGCTGTGTTAGAGCTGTAACTGAAGTCAATGCGGGCTATGTTTTTTGTATATGCAAAAAAAAAAAAACAAACCATCAAGTGCTTAAAAGGATCAGGTTTTAATATTTCACACTGGTTGCCAAGATTATTTTATTTTTCTCCCCATTTTTTATCCATTAACCTCACAGGTTTCCTTAAAAAAAAAAAACTTGTGAAATACTCGGTTTTATACTGTTAAATGCCAATAAACAAGCATCTTGGGGAACAAAAAATTCTTCCTTCACTACAAAAGAATTCAGTAAAGGGTGAAGCCCCATTAAACAACCAGTAGAACACAAATCATTTAACAGTTGCTAATTACATAACCAGGTCTTGTTTTGTGTACTGGCTGAAGCAAAGATACTCTGAAAATACAGTTATGTATCATGCTAGTAGTAGCTGAGTCATCCATGGAAGTACAAATTGGAAAAATACCATCCATTTCTTCTCATGTAATAGTAATAGTGTAAATGCAATGATTTTGCATTTGCAATGATTTCTTTCTCCACCTCTAGCCCCTATAAACTTTACTGGAGACATACAGTAAATATCTCCCTTGAATAGTGAGATTTCTTGAATAGCAACTAGACAACAGCTTGTTCTTTAGTTATTTTGGCTGCAGCCCTTGAAAGTGATCTGTGGAACCCTGGGAGTCTGCAGACCCCATGTTGTAAACTGCTATGACTGCATAGCTCACAAAAGCAAAAAAAACCCCCAAGAATCGTTTTTTCAGTCTGTCCAGTAACATGCTCTTTGTAATAAGAAAGTGTATGAAACATTCGACGCCCTCGCTCCCAGCAGTCATCTTGAAAGAAAGGAACAAGTTTGTTCTGATTTTGCCATATCAGATGTTCTGCCTAGGACTTGTCTGCTGGTTTTCTTTGTTTTCTCTCTCTCCAGTGCCACTGACAAATCTTGCATTTCTCTAGTTGACCATTGTTATTGTACCCAAGCCCAAGTTAAGACCCCAGCACACTAACTCACCTCTGCCACTGCAGTCCAGCTCCTAACATGCATCATGTAGGGCTGCAATCCAATTTTAAGCTTACATACTTGAACGTTTCTATTCCACTGCAAACTGAGAATGGTATTTGATTCTGCAGAAACAAACATTATGAAGGTGTTTCCCCTTGGAGTTTGGGAACTTCTGTCACTGGTGTGTAAGGATCTGTAATTACAGCAGTGTTCCCTTCCATCCACCACAGCTGTCTCCAGCAATGTTCCCCCTCATTAGGAAACTATCCTATAATTTAAGATTAGAGCTGGAGCATAAGGCAGTAATTGCCCCTTTCTGTTTGAGCCCTCACAGAATTTACGTTGTCAAGCTGAGGAGTCTGTTGTGCTTAGACCTTTCCACCTTTCTGAAACAGACCATTACTTGAACTTCATTTTTCTTTGCCTCGTTTGCACCAGCAGTTCCCCCAGTGCAAATGCCGTGAGAGCTGGTTGTAGATAGCCCTGGCTTCAGGAAAGCCAAGCCTCTGATACTCTTGATAGTGTTGCAGCCACTGAGGATTTTTTCTCACCGTCTGACATTCAGCTTTTTATTACATCAGTGACCTGTGTCACTTTCCCATTAAGTTATTCTGGCTGGGAAAATTATGGTAGAAGAATTGAAAGTGATGTGAAATGATAGGTTTATTCAGTTCCCCATTCTGAGTATCTGCTCATTTCTGGAGTATGGAACAAAACACATTTATCTTTATTCATTACCCTTTAAAATGACACATATTTTAAAATTTTGTTAGTTCCATCTATGTGATATATGAGATATTCCTGAGCTCATAATTTGTCACTGCTGCCTTTGTATGACTTAGTAATAAAAATCTTAGTAATGGATGCTGGGCTGGTGGCAAAGGATGTAGCTCCTTGCTCCCTTATTTCAGCTTTTTGATCTTTTAAGCCCTGAGCCCTGGCTGTTCTCCTTTGAAAAACTTGGTGTTTGCTAGCTGAATTATAACAACACATAGATAAAATAAATTTGCCAGCAAGCTCCTTTTAGCTATTTATTTATTTTTAATTCAATTTGCAAAACACAAAAAGAATGAATTCTGAGCTGCGATCAAATTTAACAAAGGATTAAAAAAGCAGACCAACCCCTGAGAGCTTTAGCAAACCACTAGCTTTTTCCCAGGGTTCTTCATCACATTTTTCAAGACTAGAAAAGTGAACAAAAAGGGCTCAGTGTGGGTGGGCTTGGGACAGAGGTCTAACGTGTGAACATGGGCCCAGAGCACTTAAGCTGATTGCTGCTTCAGTCCTTCTGCCCCTTGCCTCAGTGTCTGCGTGGCAGAGGTGTGTCTGTGTATACACACATGTGAGTACCTGTGCACATCTTGCTCCAGGAGCATGTGTAACATCCACATATTGTAAATTATGCTGTGAGTAGCTACTCACTGCATTAGCTTTTCCTGATGTTTCCTGTTGCAGCTTTCTTCCTGAACTGCCAGCATTAACTTACTTTCACTTTACTGCCAGAACATGACACAATGCAAAAGATAAATTTCAAAGTTCCACAGATAATTTATAATGATTCATTTACAATTACCCCAGTTAGTGTGGATAAACATTTTTCCAGAAGACAAAACACTAAACAACATTCTGGTATTCGCCTTGGCTTTTTGGAGAGATTGACTTTTAAAAAGCGATCTGCTGCTTCATGGGTAGAAGAAAATTCCATTTCTGAAAATCAAGCCTTTGTTTTCAGAGAAACCCATACAGCTTGCATTTGCTGACTCTCTTCATGTGTTGCCAATGAGTGGGGATGGCCTGAGCCTGACTTTTCCTTCCTCATTATAGTTGGTGCGTGTTTGCTTCTCTCGTGGGCTGTGTTTTCAGTGTGTTTGTTTAGTTTCTCACTGTTTGCCATACTGACTTCTTTATTCTTTCACTTCTGAGTTTGCTGCATATTTTATTTCTGTCTTGCATCTGCACTCTGCTTGCTTTGCTCAGCTGGATTTAGCATCCTGATTATATGAGGATGTGCCTTTTTTTGTCAATTTAACCTCTTCAGCCTTAGTGCTCTGTTGGAGAGACTGCAGAAGGGAAGGAAAAAAATTAAAACCCTAAAATAAAGTCCTACTAACAGCAAGAAGAAAATTTAGAAGCCAAAAAACAGTCCTTGCAAGGTTAAAATTAATAGAACAGACACAGAGTTTTAAAAGATACATAATTTCTTCCCACATACATGATCCAGATGTTACTCAATAAAAGAATCACATTTAAATATAAAAGAATCATACTTATTGCATTGTTTAATCACTGTGTTTTTTAAGTTCAGGGAAAGTATGAAAAAGCCAGATTCAGTAATTTACAGCTTTCGCAGGAACACAAACATTTCTTAGCATGGTTTATGGCCATTGCGCAATACAATCCTCTCATCTCTGGTAAAAGTCTGCAAGGTTTATCAGCAGCTCTTGACACAAGTGAACTTCAGATCTGACTGCTTTTCTACAGAAGCTATCTGGGATCAATGGGGTCATGCTGTGTCTGCACTCCCTGCAGAAATATCTGAGAGAATCATATTGGTTATCTTCCTCGCTTCACATCCCCTCGTGGAAAACTAGTTGTCAACATTTGCGTCAATGGGATGTCACTTGATGAGATCCCTCAGATTTCTAAAGTGAACAGTTACATGTATCTCATAATCTGTAACTGAACATAACAATCATCCAACTATAGCCAAGCCTGGGAATAGAGAATGTCAGAAGGAGAAAAGAAGCTATCTCAAAATAAGTTTGAAGAAAAGATGAGTAGAGCTGACAGATGGTGCAGCACTTCAAGGAAATCACGACTTTCCCCTTCTTCCATCAGTTGCTAAGGAGAGATTATGTATAAGAGAGTATGAAGAATATCAGCACCCAGGTAATACTTAATTCCGGTAAGTGTTTGAACACCCATGGAGCCATTTTACACACCTTCCGTCTTAATCCAGCCTGCTTCTTGGGGCTGGGGCATCCATCCCTGTGCCTATTTCTAAAATGGAAGATGGGAGTATTCCATCTTTCAAACTGTCCAGAAAGCTGTTCAGAAGCATTAACCAGTCCACTGTACAGCTATGCATTTCTTGAGCTGCAGAGGCAAATACTTACAGCTCAGAACATATCTCCCTGCAGTTTAGTGATTCTCCATTCAGTACCTGCTTTAAACCAGAACAATGATCTTTTTTTTTTGTCTTTCTGCAGGAAAGGGTTTAATCCCATTAATGACTGTATTTCCCTCCTTACCACTCCAAGGATACTTGGCTTAAAGGGGATGATGCAATTGTCATGACTGAAGTGAAACTCAGATCAGCTGAGGAGACAGAGTGGGAAAAACACACATTTGCTGCAGAAATTCATCTGGCAAAGAAAAAAACCTGCAGATCATTGCTTTCTTTTTTAGAAAAGATTGCAAGGTGCATATTGTTTACTCGGGCTTTAACTGACTGGAGGGCAGAACTGAAAGTGTTGTAGGGAGTGAGGCTATGTCTGGATGGAGATCAGTCACCAGCAGTGTTCCTCAGGGCTTAATCCTGAGGACAGTTCTGTTCAATATATTTATAAATTATTTGGGTGCAGGAGTTGAAAGCACCATTAACAAGTTTGCTGATGATACTGAACTGGGAAGTGTTGTTGACTGTTTTGAAGGACAAGAGGCCTTAAAGAGGGATATGGATAGATTGGAACATTGGGTTATGATTAATGGGATGAAATTTAGCCAGCTGAAATGCCAGATTCTCCATCTAGGACAGGGTACTGCTGGGTACAAGTATGAACTAGGAGAGGAGGGGCTGGAGAGCAGCCCCATGGAAAGGGGCCTGGGGGTGCCAGTTGACAGGAGGCTCAAAAGGAGTCAGCAGTGTGTGTCCTGGCAGCCAAGAGGGCAAACCTCATCCTGGAGTGCATCAAACACGGCACAACTGACCAGTCAAGAGGGACAATTATCCCACTGTATTGAGCTAGTGCAACCTAATTTTGAGTATATTGTGTAGTTCTAGGCCCCAAAACTTAAAAAGGATGTGAAGATCCTTGGATGTGCCCAGAGGACAGGAAAGATGATGAAGGGGCAGGAAGGCATATCCTTTAAGTTGCTGATATCTTCTTGGGATCCAGTGATAGGACGCATGGGAATGATTCAAAGTTGCACCAGGGAAGGTTTAGACTGGACATTGGGAAGCATTTCTTTACCAAGAGGGTGGTCAAACACTGGAATAGGCTTTCTAGAGAGATGGTTGATGCGCCACAGTTTTCAGTGTTCAAGAGACATTTATTTGGACAAATCCCTTGATACCATGCTTTAACTTGGTCAGCCCTGAAGTGGTCAGGCAGTTGAACTAGATGATCATTTTAGATCCCATCCAGCTGAACTATCCTATATTCTACATTCTATATTCTATATTCTATATTCTGTATTCTATATCCCGTATTCCGTTCTAAGCTTTCCTTCAACAGAAGTAGGGATATATTTCCTGCTAAATTATCTCCCTTGTCTCTTATTTTAACTACCTTATATCTACTAATTTCTCAAAAGACAAAAGCTATTGGAGAGACATTCCAGCTGAGGATGAAACCACATAATTCTTTGATGTAGGAGAAGCCATGTTTACAACATCATCCTCTTAAGCAACATGCAGAACCCTAAAAAATGGCCCACTTGTTTTAGTAGGGCAGAAAATTTTATGTAGTGGCCACACACAATAATGACAATTATGAGGGAATGCATACGAGTTAATGAGGAGCACTCTTACTTGAGAACCAAGGCCACTAATGGAACAGGATCTGCAGGTGTACAGGATGGAGTCACTCAGCATCTCAGAGAAGGAAACTTGTATTTCATGAAGGGCCTTCAGGGAAGGGAAAAGGACCAGGCTTCTACGTTTTTGAAATGAAAAGCACCGAGGAGAGCCCAAAGTACCCTTAAGTGTTACTGGGAGAATCCCTTGGGCTGTAGTGTAGGTGAGGTTTGGGTGATTGGCAGCAAAACGTGCTGAAGATTAAGTGCACATGATGATGATATCCAGAATGGGAGGCAGAGAAAAACCAAGGGACTGGTAAAGCTAGTAAGGGGACAGGGACAGTGGTGGTATCTGGGGGTATTCATAAATTTTATGTCTGGAAAAGAAGATGATGAGAAGCAAAGGCTGTAAAAGTGACTAGTATGATTTAAGACCAGTAGGAGAGGGATGAAGCAGTCACTGGAGGCAAGGTATTTTGGTCAGAGCACAGCACTGGGTATGAGGATAGCCAAACATCTCTCAGGCTCATTTCCCAGACCTTCCTCAGGTGCATCTCTTATTCCACATAACGAAGACTTAAGAACCTCCTCAAGACTCCTCTTTTTTTGGCTTGACTTAGACTTGACTTTAATGAACTAGCTTTCATACTGGTGCTGTTCAGCTTTGGTCTTTCCCTTGGTTTTTGCTGTGTGGTCTACAACTATCTCAGTCAGACTGCAGGCTCCATAGTAAGTCATTATAGTGCTAAAGTATAAATCACAGAGAAATACAGCACCTATATGGTAGCTAAATTACACCTGTGGTGTTCTGTAAATAATAAACTACCCAGGAGTAAAAATTACAAAAGGGTAAGATGCAGAACTTGAACCAGTTGTGCTGTAGCTCTGGTCAAATTAAGATGCAGTCAAGAATTTTAAACATTACACTACATATTTAAGAGTTTAGTAGCACACAGAAAACCTCTTCACTTGGGGAGAAGCTGTGATGTATTTCTAACCCAAGAAATACCACAGACAGAGTTGTCACCAGTGAAAACCAATTTGGACTCAAGTGAAAGAAAGGATAAAAAAATGACAATAGGAAGCCATTATAGGACAGTGGGGGAGAATGAGAAAGCAGAACAGGAAATGTTTATGTAGATAAAGGAAGCCTGCAAAATAGCTACAACAGGAATGATAGGAATTTCAATCATCCTGTCACTGAGGGGAATTGTAATTAGGAAATATCAAATAAGTGTGAAAAGCTGAAGAGTAACATAGCCCTGAATTGTCTTTAGAAAGTTTGTGAACACACTCTACATACAGAAGCAACAGCCTCAGAAAGTTCACATCCTGGCTTTTATCTCCAAATCCAAAATAGTGCAGATCTGAAAGAATCAGTTTATTGACCTTCTGGGTTATACTACTAGCTCTATTTTCTCAGGCCTTCTGCAGATGGTTGGGGGCTGGTATATTCACAGAGGATGTGGTTCATTTAACTTCTGGGGATTGACTCTTGCCATGTTTGTGGAGGACATGAACTGTAAATTGTTGGGAAGACAACTTTGTAAGCTATGAGATGGTTAAGTGGCTATATGTTTTTACTACCTGAGTTATTCTTAATTAAAAATGGTATAAAAGATAGGCAATTTCTAGAAATCTAGTCATTTCTGGAAATCACAGTATACAATAGAAAAAGCTTAGTTCAATCTGCATTTAAAAAAAATTATGTGCAAAATCCATTCTTCGGCTAGCAGTACCATATTGGCTTCTGTGAGGTTTAAATTCTCCACTGCAAAAGTGCAGTTCAGAATGGGAGGCATTGGCAAAGCTTCTTTGTGCTGCAGTTGTAAGAAAGAGCAGTTAAGTGAAAATTACTTGATATTACTCAGGTGATGTTAAAGCATCTGGTAGCGTTAGTCTTCTGTCCATCCCGAGCTTTTTTTCTTGCCGTCTACTCAGACTCTCTGTGTCTGCTGCACCGCTGCAAACTTTCCTTTGCCCAGGGTTTCCACCCGGTCCTTCCAGTTGACATTCAAATGCCCTTGATGCTTGCCTCATCCAAAACCAGTTTGTTCTGCCATGGGGCCAGCATAAAACAGATGGCAGTCCCCTCTGATACTGGACTTCAAGAGACTCAAGGAACATCGTCTCATACTAACGGGACTGCATTCAGGAAGTAAGAAGAGTTGCAAGACTCTTCTTACTGTTTATGAGAGGTAGTTCAAAGTTCTTCTGAGAAGCTGAAACTCTGAAATTTATTGCACTAGACTTAACTCTTGCAAAGATTCATCTGAGCAAGCATCTGGTATGTTCCGATTCATTGCACATATGTCTGCCACTGTATCACTCTGCACAACAATAACCACTTTAGTATTTAGCCCTGTCTTAATTCAGTATTGCTACTATAACACAGAATTTTCTTCGACATCTGCTGAAAAGGATAACATAATTTCACAGTATTTTATCTTTTCTGGCCTTTATTTGCTCTGGTGAAAGATGATCTAGCTTGATATTTCTCAAGACATAACTGTTGTGTCTGGAGTCATCCTTGTTTGTATAACAGGGATAGCAATTGTGAGACTTGCAGGGGATTAAAACGAGCATTTATTTTATAATGTGATTATAATGTGATTCACTAAGGTTTTGATGAATCTGTGGGAGGAAGTGCGTAGTTAATCCTACTTTTCTCTGGCTCTGTGTGCATTCTGGCCTCCAAAAGTTGTGCAGAGAGGTTTTGAAGAACAAACTCCAATCAAACCTTTTCATAGGAAATTTTTGCTAGCAGTCTGCATAAATGCCCACTTTATTTTAATGAGCACTTTCAGTAGTATCACACGACTGTTTTCATGATCTCAAAACTTGTATTTAAAGAACTGTGACAATTAATGTCAAGCCAATTATGCTCCCATGGACCAATTTTTATTTATCTTTGTTGGGGTTTTAGTTTAGTCTTAGTTTTTTTCCTGTTAAAGGAATT